>NW_022111301.1:3649817-3657580 GCF_000313985.2 Echinops telfairi | reverse complement strand
TTGTTTTCTCCTCCAGACTTTTATCCAGCCGATCTTATCTAGTTAGATTTGCAGAGATAATAATACGCAAAAAAAACAAGGCATAGCTAGACAAAGCAACAAAACAGAACACAACAACGATGGCAACAAAGAAAACAAATGACTCCCAAATTTTTAAATAATTAATTAAAAAAGAAGAAAAGAAAAACCTGTAAATAGATCGAGGTCTGTTTGTTGACTTCTAGGTGTGTCATTCAGTCAAGTCCGATGGGTGCGGCGCTCTGGCCCCAAAGTCTATCCTTTGCACTCCCTCAGGACCTCCCTTCTCTGCTCCCCGCACTGCTCTGCCACACAACCTTAGTGTTTTGCCTCGGTGTAGTGGGGTCTGAGTCTCCAGTGTTGTCCCCTGTAAGGCCATGGGTCAGCAATGGACATCATGTCTCATCGTGGGACCACCGGCCACATGGTCCACTCTGTGCATTGACTGTTCTGCACAGGGATATCGTCCTCCATGTCTGGTGGACCAGGTTGTACTCCACTCTCCCTTGCTCCCCCTTCATTTGCTCCCGTGTGCTCTGATCAGACATGTTCCTCTCCCGGAGCTGCAGCTTCAGTGCTGTCCTCTAAAGGAAATTCTTCTGGGCGGCGGGGGGCAGTTGTCCACATAGCTGGGATTGGGCCCTTCCACTGGCTCCCCTCTCAATGCCAGGAGCTGCATTTGCATCCTGGAACACCAGATTTAAGTCTAGTCCCTCTTTCCCTGTGGAGATATAAAAAGTACCCTCCCCTTGGGTAGGTTGTTGCCCTGTTGCCCTGCTACACATTTTTATCCTTTTTTTTCCTTATTCCCCTCCCCACCTCCATTTTAGTTGGTTACCATATGTACCACTGAATTTGGTCTGGCCCCTACCATACTATCTGGACTTCACCCCAGGAATATTTGTATACAGTAGCTTTTTCCCTGTGCCCCTTTTACATTCCTTTCTTTCTAACTTTTATTTTTTTTACAAGAACTTGCCTCAGTGGATTCATGTTGTACTTGTCCTTTTGTGATTGACTTACTTCACTTAGCATAATTTCCTCCAGTTCTTCCCATGTGGCAATATGCTTCATGCGTTCATCACTGCTTTTTAGCAATGCATAGTACTCCATTGTATGTATGTACCACAGTTTTTTAATCCATTTGTCTGTTCAGAGAAATTTGGGTTGTTTCCAACTCCTTGTGATTGTGAACTGTGCCACAATGAACATTGGAGCACAAATGTCTCGCCGTGGTTTGTTTCTTGCTTCTTCTGGGTATATGCCCAGTAAAGGGATTGCTGGGTTGAACTGTAGCTCAATTTCCATCTGTTTTAGAGGAAATCATGCGAAGTGAAGTAAGTCAGGCACAAAAGGACAAGTACAACATGAGTCCGCTGAGGTAAGCGATAAAAAAAAATTGCAAAGGGGCTTGGGGAAAAGGTTCTTTTTTCCAACCTTTTTTGGGTTGGGGCCCGGTTGTTTTGGAGGGGCCCGGTTTAATTGCGGGATGCACATGGTAGACAACTGGGGAGCAGGTGGGGAAAGGGAACAAAAATAAATGATGACACATAAATGCTGTACAAGGTCTCTTTAGAGTATTTAAAAGCAAGGATGTTAATTTGAAGACCCAGGTGTATCTGACCCAAACCACAGTACTTTTAGCTGCCTCATATGAATGTTAAAGTTGGACTTTGCATATGGAAGACTAAAGAAGAATCACTACATTTAAATTGTGGTGCTGAAGAGTATTGAGTGTACTAAGCACTGGTTGGATGATGTATTGCTAGAGTGCTCCTTAGAGGCAAAGATGGAGAGCAAGACTTCCTCTTACACGCGTAATTTGGACATCTTGTCAAGAGAGACCAGTTCATGGAAAAGGACATCATGCTTGGGAAAGTAGAGGAACAGGGAACAAGAGGAAGTTCTTAAAAGATATGGGTGGACACAGTGGCCTCCACGATAGCCGCAAGCAGAGAACCACTGGGAGGAGGGCGTAGCACTGGGTAGCGTGTCCTTCTGTTGTGCACAGGGTCCTGTGCTTGAGTTGGAATCAACTCCATGGCACCTAACAACAACAACAAAAGTATGTGATTATTTTTGAAAATGGTCCGAAGCCATATACTAATTCATGTCAAGTTTATCACAAAAATTATACTGAAGTATAAATGCATGGCAAAACCTTTCCATTCTAACAACTTAAAAAATATTTAAATTCTACCTTAAAGGTTATTTGTAAAAATCTCATTTATATAGATGAGATAGATGTCAGTTTGTTTTGAAATCTTTCAATATATAACATTTTAATTAGATTATTTTCTTTGTGATATGTCTACTTAAATTCAATTCATTAACTTTCTTATTTAATAAGCAGATATTTATTTGGCTTTTTCTTCAGAACTATGTAATTTATTATAACATAAAGGGCTAAAATGAGCATTGAAAATGGCAAGTGAAGAAGAGAATGCATCTATTATTGCTGAAGTATATTGCTTTTATCTGAGGGAGACATGATGGGAAATAACATTCTTGTGGCACTCCACCTGTATTATGGCTCCCAATTATTCCTGCCTCTGGCTTTTCATTTTCTTTTAATCACTTATCCTTGAGTGCAGGTTGAACCTAGTGATTTCCTTCTAGTGAATAGAATTCAGCAAAGTGCTGGGTTCCCATGTCCATGATTATATTGTAAAATATGGTGAACTTGATACTGCTGGCATTCCTGCTCTTCGCCTCTTGGTCTTCTGGCTTTTCAAAAGCAAGTTATTACATTGGAGAGAGAGCTGCATGGCAAGTAGCTAAGGCTCCAGCCAGGCTCCTGCTCCAGCTGTAAGTGAGAAACACAGTCCGATCAACAACCGCGGATGAACTCCAAAGCTAAACTTCTTTGGGCAAGTCTTGAGAAAATTGTAGCCTCACTGAATCCTGTTAGAAATCTTGAAGCAGAACACTCAGTTAACTTGTTCCCAGATTTCTGATCCACAGGAGATCAGCAATAATAAAGGTATTTTTCTTTGAAGTTACAATGATTTGGAAGATTTTTTTAATACAGCAATGGATGAATGTTAAAGTTATAAAAGATATTTGTATTAAAATACTTCAGCATATTGTTTTATTAAAATGTGGTTGTTTAAATAATGTGATTGTTCACTTTTTCCACCTAATATCTTCTTGCTACTACTTGTTACAGACTTAACATTCAGATTTCATTTTCTAGGAAGAAATTGTTGCTATAATGTACAGTTAGGTAAACACTTCACAATTGTAAGCAATCTAATATAAACTGACACTTGATCGCTAATTCTCACTTTACAAGCCATATTGATGTCGTCAATTCTGCCCACTCAGTTCATATTTAAGCAACATATGCTTCAATCACATAGATCCAATTAGGCACTAACAGACTCAAATTACAATGGAACTACTGACTCTTCTCAGTCAGATATGTATTATGTGATTTGATTTGTGCTTAGCATACATCCCATCAATAGTCCATTGACTTTTTATATAATCATGTGTATAAACAGATTTTTAAATGGAGGGCATTTTGAATAATATATATTTGGGGACTGAAACTTCTATATGAAATTTGAAAAATTGTTAACATCAATTCTTAATGTTGCCCTTTAATTTAAATAAAGATGTCTGTATTCATTCATGTAAAAAGAGAGCTTTATATTTATTTCACAGAATATATGTTATTGCTATTGTGAAATTGGTCGTTTACATATAAGGTAAAACAAAAGAACTGAGCTCAGAGAAGTTAAAAAACAAAACAAAATAAAACAAACCAAAAAATCCACTAGAGTGGGAAGGGTTATTGTCTAAAAGAGATCATATGCTTTTAGGTCGCAGATGAGAACTAGCACCGAATCCACTACCAGTGAAATGGAAGTCACCGTAAACACTGGTGGTTCGTGTTCTGAGTTTCTGACACAAGCAAAATGACATCATGACATGCATCATAGCAAATTTGGGAACAATATGTTAAAAACTTCAGATGGCAGACAACTCTGATGATTCCTGGCAGATAGCCATGTTGAATTTTCTATTGGAAATCAACCAGAATGCTAAACCTTGGAGTGAGATCATTGAAAGTAAACTGAAAGTGTGTAGTCCTTGGTGAAGCAAATGTCTCTTCTTGTTGGAAATGCCCAGAACAGGAAAAGGTATAGAGATATCTATGGATGAACCTGAGAGGAAGGGGAGAGATTGGGTCAATTTTCAGAAAATATTGAGTGTGGATATGTCAATGGAGTAAAATTTGACAAAGGATATCAATGAGAGTTGCACAACATATGGAATGTTATCATAATAACTGAATCATATGTGTATTTTTAAAAGTTGGACAATGTTTTATTTATATGTATACATGTAATAAAAGTGGTATTGGTATAGAGTTGACACCAATGAAAATTGAAAAAAATAGCTCATTTTAATTTTCAATGATTAATGATGCTTCTAGTTCTAGTGTTAAACTATTAGCTAAAAGTAAATAGATATGACACATTTACAATAACCCCTAAGTCAGGTTGGAAACCCTGATATCGCCAGTCCTTATGATGGTTACAATATTGGAATTATGTTTAAAGATAATAGTATAGGCTTTAGAGATAGCAGTTTAGGTTTTGAATTTTAGATATTTCACTTATTAGTTATAAGATCTTGGAGCAGATTCATGAAACCATATGAGCCACAGTAAAATGGGAAAAGAAATGCAATTAAAATTAAAAATTAAATTCATTTGATATATCTATATCTATATCTATCTATCTATATATATACATTGCTCAACTCTTCCTTGATATAGTAAAATGTCCCTATTAATAGATGGAGTAAAATGATAATTGCACATGTAATAGCAGCCATGTGTGTAAAAATGCTCAACTAGCTGCCATCAAGTCACGGCTGGCTTATAGCCACCCCCTGTGGGCTGCCGAGACTTGTAACTGTGTATGGGAGTAGAAAGCTCAGTCTGCCTCCCACGGAGCTGCTGGTAATCTCAAACAGCAGACCATGCACGTCGCAGCCCCAGGTGTGACCATCAGATTAGCAGAAGTGATTGTCCTGACTTGCTGTTCAAGAAAGAGGGACAATATGTTTTGAATGATATAGTCTAATTTGGTCCAGAGTTTATTATTATTCTGAAAATAGGTAAGTCCGAACCAAATAACAAATAGTCAAAGCTTTACATGACTATTTCATACAAAAATGGTAACCCAAGTGAAATTTGTCCTACATCAAAGTCTTTGATAAGGCTCCATTTACACAGGAAAATGCCTACGACTCATCTTTGACTAAACGATGTGACTCTTTCACTTACCCTTAACATTTTTTTCCCATTAGCTCTTTATTCAAGTTTTATTTCAAACCTACTCAATGGAAATTCATTCTTGGGCATTGATAAGCCTTGTTGTTCTCCGATACAGACATTTAAGGTCAGGCATTGATTTTGCTGTCAGCAAATATCATTTTCAATGATTACAGCAGTAAAGAACACTACTTGAAGAGACATTAGCACTGTTAGTATTAGTGAGAATTAATGCTCTCCTCATGATTCACGAAAATGTGTCTTCATGTGGCTCTCTCATGGAAATGATGTAAAAGCTGGAGTCATAGGAGACGCAGGGGAACAATGAACAGTGCCAACAAAATGAAATGTGAGATGCATTTTATTATTGCTATTATCATGTATGCATTGCAAATGTATTGACAATGTGTTTACTTTAGAGTGTGTGTGTAAGGAAAGTAAATATGCAGACTTGCTAAACATAACATTCTTTTGAATAAATGCTTGCGTTCTAACTGGTCAGTTCAAACTAGGTAGATTATGCAAAAATAATTCATTACTTTGGAGTTAATTTTGACTCATAGAGATACGATAGCCCAGGGTAGAGCAGCAAACCCATAGAGTCTTCAAGGTTGCAATCATTATGAGGAGCAACTGCGACATCTTTGTCTCTTTGAGTTGTTGACATTTTACCGTGACATTTCAGTTAGGAGCCAAGGGCTTAAACCACAGCGGCACAGCGGCTCCTATAAGTAATCCATATAGAAGTAACAAATGTAAAACTAGTTCATTGGATTCCATTTGAAGATATATTTCAATATAATGTTTCAAAAGTGTGAAATTTGCCTCTAGTTACTAATAACGCTAACCTTTATATTTATTTTTATACATAGTCATCCTATGAGGATCCCTGGGGGTATAGTGGATTACATACGGAATTGCTAACCACATGGTCAGCAGTTAGAATCCACAAGCCACTCTGTGGAAGAACAATGAGGCTTTCTACTTCCATGAAGATTTACAGTCTCGGAAACCCACAGAGGCAGTCCTGCTTTGTTCTACAGGATGGTAATGAGTCAGCCTCAACTCTACATCCACGGTGCATCCTATTTCTTGATAAGCTTTATATGAGTAGTCCTACATAGATGAAACAAAATCCATACTTACAGTTTTCAATTATCAGTAGAATTGTATTTTGTTGGTTGAAATAGCATCACAGCATCATTTTTAAATCAATTTAAAATTATTACTGAACATATATTTCCCAAATGAACAGTTAAAGGCAATTATAAATCCCCAAACCCAAAATTACTGCCATAGAGGTGATGGTCTGGTCACAGTATATCTATTTGTTATACTATATCTATTACTATATATTAATATACTATTACTATATCTATTACACTATATATTATATTATACTATATCTATTTGATATACTCTTCAGCAATTTTCAGACTAAGAAAGACTAGGAAGAAATTCTTGGTAACCTACTTCTGAAAACTAGGTAAAAATCCTTTTATCACAACAGATTTTTTTTCAATATAGTTCTGAGAGTTTATTGGAAGGCACTCCAAATATATTGACCATAACAAAGGACTCAACAATATCAATAATTGTGAAGGTATCATAAGACCTGGTAATATTTTATGTGTAATTACCATGAGTAAGGACTGACTTGATAGCAACCAATAACAATAAGAACAAGGCTGCTTAAGAGTACATTAAAATGGAAACTTTGTAGTTGTTAAGATATTCTCTCTATGGATAAGCAAAACTAGAAGAAACGTTATAGAATGAGGTGTTTTTTTTAATGGAAAGAAGATTAAATAAGAGTAACAATGATGGAAGAAGAAAGGACAGGGAGGTGGGGAATAGGGGAAGAGGAGGATACAAGGGGAAAAGGATTTCTTTTTGGGATAAAGAATAAGATTAAATAATGGCATTGAGAAATTACTTAAGTAGGCTGACTAACATGTTTTAAACACAAATAGAGAAAACAGAAACAAAATTTCAGAAGACTTACACTTCAAGCAGACAAGCAAACAAATGCTGCCAGCTCAGTACTGGTGATTTCAAAGTGAATTCTCTTGACTGTGTTTGTCTATGTGCCTTTGACACAGGTAAGTGAAAAACGAGAAGCATCAGAGTTCTTGCATGACAACAAAAACTGTTTTTTGATAACATTCTCATTACAAAAATAAAGAAAACAGATAAAGAAAGGAATAAAACAAAATAGTTTCATATGAAACAGTAACAAAGCAAATAATATAAGAAGGGAAAAATCGGAAGATTAGACAACTAAAATTATTTTCTGAAACAAGATACTGAAAAGCTACTATTTAGGTCTAGGAGGGAAAAAAGAGGAAGGAGAAAGGAGTGTCCGAGAGATTACAGTTAAACTTCAGAGTGGCAAATGCAGGCTTTAGTGAGGCGGCATCTGAGTCAAACCTTGAAAAGCTGAAGACATGCATGC
>NW_022111301.1:3646108-3649717 GCF_000313985.2 Echinops telfairi | reverse complement strand
ACACAAATGTCTTCCTCCATCTGAGAAGATCTATGTTATCTTCATGGTGGGTGCTTGAGAACTTTTTGTTTCACCAAAAGGTAAAGGAAAAACAAATCAAAACACAGGAAGGCTTATCTTGAGTCCTAAGTCCTAAACTCCAAAGAGGGAACAGATTTCTGAATCACACATTCACACACAATGCAAAAGGAGCCAGAAAGGAAGTTGCCTGCACACGGCTCAGACAAGTTCTCAACACCATTTCTTTCATTCTTATAAAATGATTCAAGCCAGTGGTAAGCTCAACATTCTTCAATTATTATTGAAAGTCACATAATAAATCTCAACATTTTATCTATTACACTAGTACTTCATTCTCACATTGGAAGTGAAATCAAAAGTTATATTACTTGTGTTCATTAGTCTGAATTCGTGATTTTTAAAAAAGTATCCCATACATTAATTATAACTAAGACTCAATGTTTTCCTTTAATGATTTAATTCATCTTGCTGAACAACACATAACCAAGTACCATATTTCAAAAGTTTCTACTCAATATGAGAAAAATAAACAAACAACTTAACTCTGCTGCCAATTCTAAACCCCAACCAAACTCATGGTCATTGATCCAATTCTGACTTATTCTAACCCTCTATGGGATTTCCAAGGCTGTGAATCTTAACAAGATCAGATAACTTTATCTTTTGCCTGTGGAGTGACTGGTGGATTTGAACCTCTGACCTTGTGGTTAGCAATTCAAGGCTTAACTGACATTGTCATCAGGGCTTCTAACCCTGCCTGAGATGGGTAAATGGAACCCACCAGCTTTGCTATGGGAGACTCACAGAGACGTGTTCCTGTAAAACATTATATCCTAGGAAATTCTGGTCAGGAGCGCTGGCGGTGTGGGTTGCATGTTGGGCTGCTGCCCACAGGCTAGCAGTTCAAATCTTATGAGATAGTTCAACTCTGTCATCTAAGGCAATGGAATATACTTAACAGCACACATGACACAAAATAACTTAATTTTGCTCTTACATAAAAATATTTAAGCAACATCAGGTTAGTGTAGATTTCATTTTCTGACCTTTTCTAACATTTTAAAGAAGAAAAGGATAGGAGACCAAATTTATCGTTTGTTGATTTTATTATTTACTTTTAATTGCACACTTCTGTAGTTATTACTATAGTCACACACATAGTCACATTGTGTAGCCATTGCCATGATCTAGTTCCATTAAATTTTACTATGCCCAAACTAATCACCAACTAGCAATATTCCATGTATTCCAATTTCTAAGTCCTTTGTACACATGAATCAACTTTTTGTCTCTAGAGACCTACCTATTATGGGCAGTTTATAGAAATAACACATAGCCCTTTTTTTTCACCCTACCTTCCATTATCATGTTTCCATGATCTACCCATGTTGTATTATGAGAAATGTTTATTCATATCATTTATCTCAAACTAGTATTATTACTTCATTCTTTTTAATGGCTGAGTAAAAGTCCACTGTATAGATTTACATCATGTCATTTATTCACTCATGAATGACTAGCATTTTGGGATATTTCTGTTTTGATTCTATTTTGAAAATTGCTGTCATGAACATTAATGAACACAGATTTGTATGATCATTTATTTTTAATGCTTCTTATGTTCTCATGTGAGGTAGCCTATATATGCAAAGGCTGTATCACATGAGAATTTTTATTTTCTCTCTGAGAAATTGTCAGCATGTTTTCAAGATTAATGCATAAGCAGTTTCCAGACATTCTTATTAAAACATGTTGTTTTTGGTATTTTTCATTATAGTCATTCTACTGTTGTAAAGTGACATCTCATTGTGGTTTTGATTTGCATTTTCCTGATTACTAATGAGGTTGAACATGTTTTCATGTAGTCAATCACCATTTTTTATACTGCAATTTGAGAAATGTTTATTCAGATCATTTATATCTAAACTAGTTTGTCTTTTTATTATTGAGTTCCAAGAGTTTTTATATATCCTAGATACAAATTTTTTATCAGATAGATGATTTGCAAATATTTTCATCCAATCTGTAGATTGGCTGCAAAGGAACATAGGAACTACATAGGAACATGCTCTTGTTTTAACACACATGTAAAATATATAGCTAATTAAAAGTCTGCAACTAAGAAGGAGGGAAATGCTAAGGCCACAACACCAAGGAAACTAAGAATGGTGATTTGAGTAATCTAGGGTCTCAAGATATAGCAAAACTTGGTCCTGCTTCAAAGGATTTCTGATAGCACTGTCAGGTAAGCACTGGAGTGCTTACTCAAAGATGGTCAGTTCAAATTCACCAGCGAATCCTCAGAGGACAGATGAGGCTATCTGCTTGCATAAAGATGTGCAGTCTTACAAACCTTATTTAGGGTCAAAACCTAGTGATCACACCACCTGACCTGAGAGATCATCTCAAGAATACCATGATGTATTGAATCCTAATGACGGAACTCCAGACGAGTTTGGGGACAAAAGGACACGAAGAAAGCAGAAGACCATCACAAAGGCAGGATTTTTATTTAAGGACTAAAATCATTGCTAGAAAAGACGCTGAAATCTGTTCTTGAAATGTAAAGTAGCTAACGCTACAATAAGAGAGGGCAATGAATGTACAAATGCGCTTTCCACAATTGATGTATGTATGGATTGTGATAAGAGTTGTATGAGCCCCTAATAAAATGATTAGAAAAAAAAAAGAAAAGGTAAATCCTTTACAGAGGCTTCAAAGGAGTGTTTAGAGAAGATGGAGTAAGTATTGTCAGCAAATGTGTAAAATCCTGGAGTAAGCAAACTAGAAGGAAAGAATATGCTCAACATTTCTCAAGATGAAAGAACTGAAGGAATATTCAAACATCGAGATGAAATATTAAGATATTCAAGGTAAAAGAAATGATGGAATACCAATTGAGATGTTTCAACAAATGACTATAGTGAAGGATGTTCTTACTTATCTAGGCCAAGAAGTTTGGAAGACAGCTACCAGCCTAACCTACAGGAAGAGCTGCATGTATATACCTGAATCAATCTTAGGCTGGGATCTCTAGAGAAGCAAAAGGAGTAAAGCTCATATATGTATACAAAAATAATTTGCATCACGATTGTAAGCGTGGGTAAGTCCATGTCTAGCAAGTTCCACATTTGTGGGACAGGTGTTAAACTGGGGTCTTCTCTTCAATCACATAGTTCTGGAGGCTGACAGACCCAAGATCAGCAAGGAGATTAGAGATTGGTGGCTTCAGAGACTAATGAGTCCAAGGCCAGCCTGGGCTTGGTAGGCCATACGGAGTAGAGCAAAGAATAGGAAGTTCATGATTCAGATGAAGGATTCAGATCCAGTAAACATTGAGCAAGCTCTCCTATGCATCAAATTATACTGGAAGTAGGCCAAACCTTTAACAATTTATTGCATCAAGGTCGCAACCTGAGTAAAAGTGTGGTATCCCATCCTTATCCCATTTTGAAAATTTACCACTGACTGGGTGTGATGACATTATGTTAGGTCAAGTCATGGGGCATTGATGATGAGGTGCTAACTATCAAACCTCTGAGAATTCTGACCCAGGCAAGTTGATACAACATCTTAGCTATTATAGTC
>NW_022111301.1:3637141-3644844 GCF_000313985.2 Echinops telfairi | reverse complement strand
TGGAGGCCCAATGTCCTTCTGCTTCCTTAATACTAAACCTATAAATGTAGGCTCATAGATGACATTATGTTAGGTCAAGTCATGGGGCATTATGAGGTGCTAACTATCAAACCTCTGAGAATTCTGACCCAGGAAAGTTGATACAACATCTTAGCTTTATAGTCTTTTTCAAAAAAAGACAACACCATAACCTTAATCTTCAAAGTGAAATCTTGCTCCTTAATATTTTAAAGAGGTTGGGTGCCACAGATTTATTTGTCCAACGCAATTTTTGTTTAATGGTTTCTTGATTGCTGATTCCATGAGTGTTGATTGTGAATCGAAGTAAAATAAACTCCTTGACAATTCCAGTCTTTCTTCAATTTACCATTGTCCAGATGCAAAGATTATTTTCGTTGTATTGAATTTTAATCCAGCCCGAGGGCTGTAGGTAGGTTTGGAATTTCATCAATGAGTGTTTCCTGTCCTATTTGTTTTCAGAAAGCTAGGTTTGGGCATCGGTATTTCTGAGGTTGCTATTGAGACTTTCTTGGATCTTGATACCATGATCTTCTTCATACAGTCCAGCTCTGGCATATAAGAATTAATTATTAACTGATAGTATGATGCAATTGTATTACATTTTTAAGGCATAAAATTATAAAGAACCTCAGAATTTCTAGAACATATATATAAATATTGCTACTAGGATTTCACGTCATACAGGTTTATTCCAAGCTAAATGTGTTTAAATACATTTTTGTAACCATTGGTTTGCTGAGAGCAAAATTCAAAAGTTTGGCATGGAAAACATTTTTATGTTCATAAACATGCTGTTTTATTACTTTAATATAATATATCAACTTCTCACATATACAATATAAAAGAAAATATTCAAATTAGACCAAAATACATCATTTAAAGGTGTCATTTAATAGATATGATTATTAAAATTTTATTTCAAGGGGAGTTAAACCATCTGCTTGATGCTTGGTGTTAGAAACTGAATTCCTAAGGGTGAATAAGAATCTATCTTGATTTAATCAGAAACCATTGTAACCTGAGAACTTAAGCCAGAGGAAACAGAAGACAGCTCAAGAACGATGTACTGTTGATTGGGGGACAAACAAGATCTTGCTATGTCAATGCCCTGTATGTCTTATTAAGAGATGTATTATTCCTGAAACCCTGTGACAGCTGTTCAGTTTTAGTTTGCTTTTTCTTGTGTATATTAGGGTGTATCTCAGAGGTGTGGTGCCATTGAGGCTCACCCTTTTGAAACTGTGTTGTTTATCTGTTTTTTTTGTAAATGAAACCCAGGGATATTGAGCCCATAGGGAAAGAAAGCATAACAAGAATTTGAGGGGTGGGGGGAGGGAATACATAGGGATGCAGGCGATAACAAGAAGGAAACATTTATTTGGAGACTGATTACAGAAGCAACTGTGCAATTATGTTTGACAGGACTGAACTATGGAATTTTATGCCATATCAATTCCCAAGTTCCAGCAAATTAAAACAAAACCCAAAAAAACATAGATCCAGAAATGAGTTTTCGGCTCACACTGAATCCTAGGCTCCAACTTAAGAACAGGTAGCTCTTACATCATGGCCGGCTTGATAATCACCTTCATGAAATGACCATGGAAGATAAGGTTTGCTACAGCAAAGTGTGGTGAAGAAAGTAGATGGTGCCCAGCTATCAATTGGAATAGGGTCTAGGGTCTTAAAGACTTATATTCAAACAAGGAGCCATCTAAGCAAGGAGTCAACTAAGTTCACACAGAGGAAGCCCACCAGCTTGTGTGATCCAAGATAAACAATTACAAAATTTGAATACGGTGAAGAGAAATGTAGCAGAGCTAAAATTATGAACACCAAATTTGTAGAACAATATGGAGGAGACTGGGAGCTCAAAACTCATTAGCAGAGTATATCGAGTCAAACAGAGCAGGTGGAAGATTTACTTTATCCAAAGGCAAGAATCACAGACAGCCTTACCATCAGGTAGAGACCGTTGTAATTTTGATGGTGCTGGATGAAGCTCCATGCTTGACCGGTTGACCTCACTAGAGACATGACCAGAATTTGTTCTGGGTGCAAATGTCTCTTAGATGTTCCATTACAGAAATTTCTTCCCTAGCTTCTTGAATGTTGATTGAGGTCTTCTCCCTCTCATACATTATTTGTATTTGTGTTTTTATACTAATATGATCTCATCCTTACCACCAAGTGTGATTGTTTTTTCATTGTCTTCTGTTGAGTTTCCCAGCTGTGAAGCACAGGAGGAGTGGATGTGTAATGATAATGATGGATACAAGGTGTAATAGGGAATGCAGGTCTCGGGGATAGGTGCTAGGGTGGGAAAGGGGATTTGGTGAATAAATAATGAAGGCAGGAGTGGGGAGGAAGTATTAGAACTATGTATCTTGCTTTGAGGATCAAAAAGTTCAGAAGAAGAACATTTAATCACATAAAATATTCTATATCTTTAGATATAGAATCTATGTTCTATATCTATATTGTATAATCTATATTCTCTATTAAAAAAACAAATTAAGAAAGACATATTGTTTTTTAATTAAAGTATATATTTTAAAGGGTTAGTTAGAGCAGATTGATACAACACTTTTATTACCTTAGAAAGTTGGATATTATTATTTCTAAATCCCCAAGTTTTCACAAATTTAGATTTTGAATCATAGAGGGCCTGGTGGGATCACCTTCATAGTAAGAAGGTAGAATTATAATGACAAAGTAACAAATTGTATGGAAAAAGATATCACTGTTAGAAAAGTTATAAATTGGAAAGAGGTATAAAAAATAAAGTAAAAGGTTAATGGGATTTATAATGTCAAATTAACATTTCTTTCAATTACTGAACTTCATTAGTGCTAATTGCTGCATGATTTATGGTCAGTGGAGGCAAATTGAAATGGCAATTATTGAATGAGACTTATAAGAGAAAACAGACTTCTTGTCATGCTTTTTTAAATAGATAATTTAGATATGTGAACAGATAATGCATATTAAGAAAATTCCATAAAATTCTTTTTAGGAGATAATTTATAACTACTTGCTCTAGTATTCAAAATTTATGTCTTCTGATTTTCATTTCAAAATTGTTATAAAAATAGAATATCCTTGAAATTAATGTGACTATGAAAATATAATTAAGGTTGTTTTTTTTTAGGAAGACTGCTGATGGAATTTGTTATTTATTTCAGTGCATATTTCCCCATATGTAAAAAGAGGCTGAAAATGTAATTCTATGATCAGCCTCTGTTGGTTTCCACCAGGAAACACGGTGCCTCAATAACATGGAAATACATTTCATATTTCAGCAATATTGTCTATATATCTATGTATTACCTTAATGGAAATAAGGCACGCTTATTTCACAGAAAAAAAAAAGAAGCACAAATACAACCTTTTCCATCAGGAAAAGACACTAGTGAGGGACAGGATTGGCGCTTCTGTCTTAGAAGGCTGTTCACCCCTGGCCTACACCAAGCATTATTTATTAGATTTCTTCTCTCAAGCAGGATGAAATAGACACAGAAATTGGCAGCAGAACTATTCACATTTTGGAATCTTAATCTCTTAAGCCTTCCCCAGGTGCAGTGGCATTTTCCCAAACTTTCTAAGTGTCTGCATTTACTTAGTGATTAAACGTCAAATATAATTTGCCTATCATAAAGCACATCTGTTTAAATTTACAATTCAATGAATGTTAGCAGATGCACAAGATTGCTACAGGGACAGTGGATTGTTTAATGGAGCCAAAGGAGCCCTGGTTGCGTAGAGGTTACACATTGGGCGGCTAACTGCAAAGTCAGCACTTTGAAACCACCAGCCACACGGAGGAAGGCAGATGGCGTTTCTACTACTGGAAAATGCAGTCTCAAAAACCCTGCCCTGCCCTATAGTCACTCAGAATTGACTCAATGGCTTGGTTCTTCTACCCAAAGCCCTTAACTCCCACCAACAGACCTGTCTCTGCATGGGTCTGGTCAGCATGTGAGGGAAGAGATTGAAGATACTGATAGTATTCATCTGTGAGTAACTGCAACTAGGAATCCTTAGAGTGGCATTCTGTTGTAAATAAAATGAGCCCTTTGGGAAGCAGGAGGAGAGATCTCATTCCTGGTAAGTGCCAGCTTTACAGCATGTCCTCTGGACCCAAGATCTCTCTGCAGTGAACCTCTTGGATCCAGATGACAGCACGATCATCAAAGGAGTGGTAGTAGAGCCAGGGGTCAGAGAATAGAAGAGGGATGGACTTCACCGCTGAAGGAACAAGTTAAAACGAGGGGTTCTGTGCAGGAGGCTGGCTTGCAGGATGGAGTGCCTCGGGGGATGTTGGGCTTGCTGACTTAAGGAAATGCAGTGAATGCATTAGGGCAGTGTTTCTCAACCTTCCTAGTGACACAACCCTTTAATACAGTTCCTCCGGTTGTGGTGACCCCAAACATAAAATTATTTTAGTTGCTACTTCATAACTGTAATTTTGCAACTATGATGAATCTTAATGTAAATATCTGATATGCAGGATATATTTTCATTCTTAAAAATTGAATGTAATTAAAGCATGGTGATTAATCACAAAAACATGTCATTATATATTGTGAAATATTTATTTTATAATTACAAATAAATGAAATTTTGTCTTGAAGCATGGGGTAGCATGGGTACCAGTCTTTATAGAGCAACAGTAAACTACTTGCTACATTTTGCAACAGTATGTATAAAAAGCCAACTTCAGTGTGAAGGTTGAGATAACTTCTTTCTTACCAGATCAGAAATTGTCTGGGCAGTCTTTGCAAAAGCACAATGAAGATCATCTTCCATAACAAGGCTTCTTCTGTATTTATGCTTGATAACCAACAAGCTGGATAACCATGTTTCACAAAGATATGTTGTTGGAAACAAAAGAAGAAGGTGCAACACCGTCTCAGACAGAACAGGATATGACTGCAAACACTTGATCCAGAATTTTGTAACTGGCAGTGTAGAGAAATCAGTTCTCGCTGCATCACTGTTAATAAGTTCAATGAATTCCTCTTGTGCTGTCTCAGGAACATCTTCAACTTTGACTGTGAATGGGCTGCTGGCAAGTGCAAATGGGGTGTCAGGTAGATTTGGAAAGTACAATGAAGTTTTGTCTGCAAGCATGTGCAAGTAAGTGTTCTTTCACAGAAATTATCACCGTAATCCTTTTGTCTGGTTCAATGCCATGTTCCTCAAAGAAAGCAGATAACATAGGTAACATGTAGATTTTATTTTCATCCAATTTTTTTGAACCAAAGCTGAAGTTTCATTTGGAATGATCGGATCTTTCTAACAAATCCAGGTATGTTGCCTATGGTCCTTGCAGTGATAAGTTCGACACATTCAAGAAGGCAAAGATGGCAACCAAGTAAGCTATTTTCTGCAGTTCCCTTTTATTGCTGAAAAGTTCTTTGAACTGCCGTCTTGCTTTCTGATTAAAAAAACTTTTTGAGTTCATCATGAAGTTCAAAAATATGTTTTAAAACTTTTCCTCTCAACAACCATCTCACTTCAGGGTGTAAAAGGACAGCATGATTTGGTGCATCCAACTCATTGCACAGTCGCAAAAACAGTCAACTGTTTAAAGTGCTTGCCTTTACAAAATTGACAGAACTTCTGACGCTTTTCACTACTTCTTGTAACTCTTGTGGCAGCGTCTTCATTGCTAATATTTGTCGATGAATCATACATACTGTGAGTTCCGATGACTTTTGGTGACTCTTTCAGTACTAAAGGTTGAAATCCAGATCGACATCCTAGCATAGCTGAAGCACCATCTGTGCAGACACCACAACCCTTTCCCATGAGATCTTATGTTCTTCAGAAATGTAGCAACTGTGTCAAATACATCACGTGCAGTATTTGTCGTTTCAAGAGGCTTGCAAAAATAGAAATTCATCTTTAAAGTTGCCATCATTAATATCCCTCATGTAAACCAGTCACTGTGAACAGTTTGCAATGTCTGTAGATTCATTAAGCTGGATGCTAAATATTGGAAGTGGAGCAGATTGAATTTCCTGGATTACCTGATCAAGAATATCAGCAGACATGTCATCTTTTCTTCTGTGGACAGCAGATGGAAAGGTAAGAATATTGCACTCAATTTCCTAACAAATCCATCTCTGATCATAACTTGAACAATATCTTTGGCCACTGGCAACAGTAAATCCTCAGAAATGGTGTGAGGTTTCATAACTGGGGCGATTCTGAGTGCCACCAAATATGAAGCTTCAATGGCTGCTACGTTTTGTTTGTGGTACTTGCCACCAGTGTCAAGTCCGGCTTTCTTGAGTCCATCAGCTTTGCTTCTAAAATGGTTTGTATCCTGGCTAGCAAACCTTGGATACTTGCTATCACAATGTCATTTTATTTTGTCCGGCTTCATAAATTTGGCGGATAGAACTTTACAAAAAACAACACATTGTGGTTTCTCAATTCCTGCTGTTATTATTGAGGTAAAACCATATTGTAAAATATCCTCACTATATTTTCTTAACGTTCATCTCAGTATGATCCATTGTCATGGGATGGTTTGCTAATGAAAATAATATATAACAATAGCTTTAATAATACAAAAGATGATACATGGCACAGTTCAGTCAATACAGTTCATTAAAGTTTTCTATGATTTACCATTGTGTTGTGTTTTTTACACACCTGTGACTATCACAAGGGGGCAGTATTCACATCCACCACAGTTCAATATAAAAAGATTAAGCATCCTGATTAAGTTCCCATGACACAGATATATATTTTTGCAATAGCTGGTGATTTTACAGTACATGATTTTACATTTACCCAGTAATTATAATTCATGAAGTGTCGTTTTACCCCCAATGCTGCTGCTTTCAACACAGCAGCTGCTCTCTACAGAGTAGCTACTCTCTAAACACGTGTGACTGGTCCACATAAGTACATTATGGTGCCAACCCTGTGACATACACCAGTACTTGTATAGGTGTATGATGTCATCATGCCGGAAACTCATATATGGGTATATCTGCATGTGGGTGGACCCGCCTGTATATGGATAGAGGAGTGGTGTCTCGGTTCCTAAAACCATCAGAAATATGTGTTTTCTGATGGTCTTAGGTGACCCCAAAGAAATCACGACCCACAGGTTGAGAACTGCTGCATTAGGATGAGGTTTATAGGAGTGGATGCCTCAGGGTACTTAGTAAGGGGAGCTGGGTTTGCTGCCCACAGAGCTAGCAGAGAATGCCTTTGGGTTGAGGTTTATAGCAGAGTGGTATGCCCTGTGGACGCTTGTTAGCAGACTTGACAGAACTTTGTAACTAGTCTTCATAAACCTCCCAACCCTGAGCATTTCATGCTGGCATCATTACAACTTGTTAACTTCCCTGATAAACCATTTAGTCATGAATTTTGTCTGTGAGTTTCTGTGTAGCCATTGAAATGAGTATTAGAACCCAAAGAAGTACAGAACAGTAATTAAGGCAGCACAATTGCTACATAATCCAAGTCATTTTGCCACTAAAAAGAAAGCCCTATAACCTTTAAGCAGAAAGTCTTTTAAGTCTTTATTCCCCTCTCCCTTAATACCTGGTAACAATTAATATACTTTCTGTGTCTATTGGATTGCATCTTCAGGAAGTTTTGTGCCAGTGGAATTATTCAATAAAAACATTTCAAGAAGATGCAATCCTGTCTGT
>NW_022111301.1:3634147-3637041 GCF_000313985.2 Echinops telfairi | reverse complement strand
GCATGTGTTTCATGAGTCTGAAGAGGACTTTATAGATTGATATCGGACATATGGGCTAATATTGGACTTATGGAATTGAGCTGGACTGGGCTGGGATGTTTTCTCAATATTCAATTGCTCTTGTATATAAACCTCTTTCATATACACATATGAATTTCTATGAATTTATCTCTCTAGTCTACCCAGACTAACACAGAGGCAAGAAGCCCAGTATATGTAGGAAAGAAGGGAAGAATAAAAAAGGACACCCAGCACTCCAAAGGGTCTTCTTATAGAATATAGGCAAAACCCCAAGGAGATACCACTAGGTTGAATCCTGATTGATAGGCTAGACTCCACATATATCTTCTTACAGGTGCCACATTGACACAAAAACAAAACACGAACCATCACAGTCCACCCCTTGTGAACTTGTCCTCTGTACACATTTTAATTGTACATAATCTTCAAAGAAAACAAGTGCATACATCATACAAACAACACTTGCAAATGAAAATTCACTAACCCTATTTATAGCCTATATTTTATAAAAGAAAAATGAAAAATATTTGATGCGTACATAAAAAGAGGAAGTACTGACAATTGCAGACCTTGCCTCTGAAACAGATCATGAAGCTGTAACTGATACTTAGTACTACCTTTCCCCACCACCCATTCTGTATTCCCTTTGCCCTTAGCCAGCACCTCAGCTATCTGGTGCTAGAACCCAAATTTTCATTACTGAATGGTTTGGATCATTAGTACTAATGCTAGAATTTGTTTGCTGTCATTTAGCATTGACTTTAATAACAGGACATGGTAATAAGAAGGCTTAAGGAAACTTCTGGATTCCAGACATATACTTCTTTACCTCCATTATGCAGCACCATCAAACTTCCCCTTGGTAATTAGGATCAATCATATCATTCAATTCCCTAACATCCTTCTTTACCTGTCAAGGCAGAGTCATGAGAAGCACAAAGAGAACAAGAGGCATTCTTAATTTCCAGTGGAAATTAAGAACTAGTGCTGTGTTTCCAGGTGGACGTATTCCCCCTTTGGAACTAGGTCCTCCAGACACAAAAAGCACAGGGTTGCCTCTACAGGATGTAAAAATGCTGCAAGTGCATCTCTAGAAGAAATAGTGGGTGGGGCCACTCTAATTTTACTCATTGGTTCTTGTAGCCATGAACCTGCTATTGGAGACAGTATGGTGATAGAACCAAAACTGGGTATCATGCAACATAATTCTATAAGACTACCAACTTTTAAATTGTGAATACGTTTTTTTACAACAGCATAACTAGTGGTTATATAGGTGACCTTTGCCCCTCAGAATACACAGGAAGAAAATTGACTAACTATATCTGTGGGAAGAAGCAATAGAGAAACTGAACTTCATCAGCCAAAACAAGGTCAGTGCTCACTGTGGAACAGACTGCCAATTGTTCTTCTGAAATTTCTAGTTTAAGTTTAAGAAAAGTCCATGAAAGCCTAAATAAAAATCCTAAATAAATATTTGAGTATACAGCATCTGAATTTAGAGAATATCTCAAGAACACTAATGACCAAAGGCCTGTTGAGATGTGGGATAACATCAAGAACATCATACATAAATAGAGCAAAATATCTTTAAGAGACAAAAAAGAGAGAAATGACCAAAGTGTATGTAAAGAAAGAGTCTGAAACTTGTTCTTGAATGCAGTGTAGCTAAAATAATCCAAGGAGCAATAAGAGTTTAACAGAAAACGTCAAACAGCATCTCAAGAAGAAAAGTAAAATATAATGAAATGTGCAAAGTTAAAAAACCAAAAGTTTGTTTTTCATCAATTTTCAACCTGAAAGAAATAAAGATAAAATTCAAGCTTTGTGTTATTATATTGAGTGATTCTCTGGACACAATATTTAACAATGTTGTAATCATTCAAAGAAGACGGAATGAATATGGAGTCAATGTACCAAAAAAGCATAGATGGATGTCCAACTACTTCAAAAGGTAGCATGTAATCAAGACCCAGTGTTCTGGAAGGATAAAAAACAACTTGTACAGAACACATTAGCAAAAAATGTCAGCATGAATTGGTGGAATATCAATTGAAATGTTTCAAAAAATTGATTTTTTGCTGGAAGCATTCAAAAATCTACTCCCAGACATTTCAAAGGCCAATTGACAATTGGTCAATTGACAGGAAGAGATGCCTATTTATACTCATTCCAAATAAAGGTATCCAAATAGATGAAAATTATTGAATAATACCACATGCAAACAAAATTTTGTTAAGAATACTTATTAGGCTGGGCTCTTTAGAGAAGCTAAACTAGGACACTTATCAATATACATAAATAGAGATGTGGGGGGGAAGCGCTTGTTTCTTAGGAAAACAGGACCACCACCTTTCATGGTTCATGGCCCCTGGGAGAAAGCTGATAACTCAGCCATAGGAGCTTCTGAAGCAATGACTGACATGTCGCTCCACCTGAGATGAAGCCTCTGCCTCTTGTTCCCTGGCAGAGGCTACAGAAAGCCGCCACCTGCAAACTTATCAGTTACTTCATATTCCCAGCCTCATGCTCCCATCCCGTCTATGAATAACTTGGTTGAAGTGTTAATGCTCCCTGGGGAACCTTAAGAATTGTAACTTGCCTTTTGTGTTATCCTGGTGTGGGCATGCTGGCTATGTGACCTAAAGACTATATAAGCCTACCCCTAATAAAACAATTCAACTATAGCCTGCTATCTTTTCTTTTTTTATATAAGTACTCTTAATTGTAGTTGCACCTTTTTAAAACCCATTTGTGATGTAAGATAAGAGTTGGTATCTACATTATCTTACAGAGAAGTGTATATTGAGAAAGAAATAGCATGAGGCAGATTATGAATTGAAGATATTTCCAATTTACAAGGCAACTGGGCA
>NW_022111301.1:3627117-3633242 GCF_000313985.2 Echinops telfairi | reverse complement strand
TTGCAAATGAAAATTCACTAACCCTATTTATAGCCTATATTTTATAAAAGAAAAATGAAAAATATTTGATGCGTACATAAAAAGAGGAAGTACTGACAATTGCAGACCTTGCCTCTGAAACAGATCATGAAGCTGTAACTGATACTTAGTACTACCTTTCCCCACCACCCATTCTGTATTCCCTTTGCCCTTAGCCAGCACCTCAGCTATCTGGTGCTAGAACCCAAATTTTCATTACTGAATGGTTTGGATCATTAGTACTAATGCTAGAATTTGTTTGCTGTCATTTAGCATTGACTTTAATAACAGGACATGGTAATAAGAAGGCTTAAGGAAACTTCTGGATTCCAGACATATACTTCTTTACCTCCATTATGCAGCACCATCAAACTTCCCCTTGGTAATTAGGATCAATCATATCATTCAATTCCCTAACATCCTTCTTTACCTGTCAAGGCAGAGTCATGAGAAGCACAAAGAGAACAAGAGGCATTCTTAATTTCCAGTGGAAATTAAGAACTAGTGCTGTGTTTCCAGGTGGACGTATTCCCCCTTTGGAACTAGGTCCTCCAGACACAAAAAGCACAGGGTTGCCTCTACAGGATGTAAAAATGCTGCAAGTGCATCTCTAGAAGAAATAGTGGGTGGGGCCACTCTAATTTTACTCATTGGTTCTTGTAGCCATGAACCTGCTATTGGAGACAGTACATGATATACTGGCTGGTTACAGAGAATATACAGCCTCCTGGAAAACCACTTAGCTGGTCCATAATTGTGTTCTAATAAAGTTATTCCATTGTTCTATTAAGGTAACTACTTCAAGATGTTGAAGAACATGGTAAGACCAGTGGATTTTTGTGAGCCAGGGTCCATTGCTGGACTTCATTTGCTTTTAAGCAAGTCCCTTGATCTTCACATGGTGCGTGGGATCCCATGCCAGTGGATGAGCTTCTGTAAGTCAGCTAATAGTTTGGGCAGAAGAACTGTATGCAGGCAAATTCATATCCAGAGTAAATGTCTATTCCAGTAAGAATAAAACACTCCCCTTTACGTGATGGAAATAGTCTTAGGTAACACTTTGCCACCAGGTTATTCATTGATATTCCTGTGGAATGGTCCTATAAATTAGACTCACTGTTGTTGTTGTTGTTTTTTAAATCATTTTATTGGGGGCCTGTACAACTCTTATCACAATCCATCCATCCATCCATTGTGTCAAGCACATTTGTACATTTATGGCCATCATCATTCTCAAAACATTTGCTTTATATTTGAGCCCTTGATATTAGCAGTGTTGGTTTTTATGGATGGCCGATTGGTACCTCAGCAGTAGGAGTAGCTAAGTTGGTCTTAATGAGTGGAAGTCCATATTGCTGAGCTCATGTATATTTAGAAATAAAATTGTAACAAGAAAACAGCCCACACAGCTGCAAATCTATCTCTATCTCTGTAATCTCTATCATACCATCTATATCATCTCTAACTGTATCTATAGAGAGAGATTGACCGTCCTGGCTAATTTTTGTGGGTCAGATGATAGGCTGAAGATCCTTCCAACTCACATGGCGACAGAGTATCAAGAGGTAGAAGCCATGGTAAAGAATAGCTGGGCCTGGAGCTGCCACTTGGTGATGTGAGGCAGAGGGTCCTGGTGGTACAGGACGGTGATGAAAGGCAGCCTCAGCATGCCGCACAGTGCACCTGGGAAAGAAGTGAAGGAAAAGGGACAGCCAGCTCACCACAAGATCTTCTTGTATCTAGGGAACCCCCTCAAGTAGAAGGCACCAGCTCGTGTCCGGCTTGATAAGCTAGACCCTACCCAGATCTTTATACAGGTGCCACCTTGGCTCAAAATCTTAATTATATTGACTGAGTGCTACTGAAAAAATCAAATCAGATTCAGCAGAATACATGAAACAAGGGATATCATGCTGACATCCGATTTATCTTGACAGAAAGCAGACAAGATAAGAAAGGTTTTTACTTGTGCTTTAGTGACTATGCAAAGTCATTCAACTGTATGGACCATAACAAACTAAACAAACTAAAATGAATGAGAATTTCTGCACACTTAATTATGCTCATATTGACCCTACCAAGAGGCAGCTATTCAAGCAGAATAAAGTGGTCTGGAATTACTTATAAACAGAAAAGGTGCATGTTCAGGCTTTTGCTCTTTCACCATATTTTGCGGTCTTTACGCTGAGCTAATAATTTGACAAGCTGGACAATATGAAAAAGAAGGTGACTTCAACATTGGAGAAAGACTCATTAGCTACCTGCAATATGCAGGTGAAATCGAGAACTTGCTCGCTAAAATAGAGGAGAACTTGAAGTACAGTTAGTTCCACACCAGCTGCAGTCTTCAGTACTGATTAGGATTTTATGTAAATTGAACACAAATCCTCACCCTTGCCTAATAGTTAACGTCATGATATATGAAGAGAAGATTGAAGTTGTCAGGAGTTACATATTACTTCCAATTGATGCTCATGGAAGCAATTGCCAAGAAATCAAACAATGTATTGGATTTGCAAAAACTGCTGCAAAGTGTTGAAGGTCAAATATATCACTTTGAGGAATCAGGGGCACCTTATCCAAATCATGGTGTTTTCAGTTGACTCATATGCATGTGAAGGTTGGTCAGTGATGATGGGAGACCAGAAAGGAATTGAAACACTTGAATTATGGGACTAGGGAACAATACTGCTACGCTTGCCAGAATAATAAACAAAAGTGTCTCTAAGGAAGCATATACTCTGTGGAAGCAAGGATGGTTAGACTTTGTCTCCTGTAGTTTGGACATTTTATCAGGAGAGACCAGTCCCTGGAAAAAGGACACCATGATGGCTTGACACAGTAGCAAGCTGCAACAGTTGGTGGAAACACAGCAGGAATTATGCAGACAGGTTGTACTGGGTAGTGGCTGTTGTTTTGTACGTAGGACTTATATGAGATGAAGGAGACACCATATCACCAAATAACA
This sequence comes from Echinops telfairi, assembly GCF_000313985.2. Lineage (NCBI taxonomy): Eukaryota > Metazoa > Chordata > Mammalia > Afrosoricida > Tenrecidae > Echinops > Echinops telfairi. The sequence goes on along the minus strand of NW_022111301.1, from coordinate 3,630,256 downwards.
CCATTGTGTTTCTTCCTCTGGATATTTAATCCAGAGGATTATGGACACATTGTATAAATGGAGTTATACAATCAGCTGTCTTTTGCAACTTAGCATAATATTTTTAAGTTTGATCCAGGTTGTAATAAGGACCAATAGCATACTTCTTTCCTTTTTAAGGAAAATATTATTCCATTATAGGTATATTTTCTTTAATTATTTTTCATAGTGAATAAGGATCTAGTGGTACAGGGGCTAAGCAGTAGGGTGCTAACTGAAAAGTTATTGTGTTGAATTCAGCAACTGCTATATGGACACAGTCTATATCCACAAGGATTGACTGTCTCAAAACTCCATGGAGGATATTTGCTTTGTTCTACAGGGTCATTAGGAATCCAATTTGACGGGATAACATTGGGTTATCTGCTAATACATACTCAAGTTGTTTAACCTATGGTTTTTATAAATCATTGTGATTTTTAAATTATGGACACATTTTTTTATGGGAGCATATATTTCTATTTTTCTTGGTTATATGCTCAGGAGTTAAAGTATTGAATCTTATGATCATTCTTTATTTTTGATCATTCTATATTTAAACTTTTGAAGAGCTATCAGATCATTTCCTAGAGCAACAGCGCTATGTGATATTCTTCCAGCAGTGCTTGCTGTGAGGTCCAGTTTCTCCACATTCTCCTGTCTTGTCATCTGTCTTGTTTCTAGCTGTTCTAGTGAGTGTTAGGTGTTATTTGTCAGTGTGTGTGTTTATAAGGGTATAAATATATGCATATATATGTATGTATTTATATTTATTATTGTCCTATCCTTTCCCTATTTATGACTTAATAAATGTTCTCTTCAAAAAGAGAAGGAGGAGGAGGATGGCAAGGAGGAGGGATTAGATGGACCAAAACTACATCCCTTAGTCACCCATCAGATTTGGAACTCAATTCCTTCCATGTTGGAATAATCAAAAATTCAAAATCAAATGAGCAGTGCTTTCCGAAGGACAGATTTCAGTGAGTTAGAATAGAAAGTAAAATGGAAACTTAGTGAGGAAGTGAAATGAGAGATGGCACATAGAGGGGATTGCTATATATATGTGTATATATTTACACACATACATACATACACACATTGAGGGGAAAAATGGGTAATTCTTGAATTTATAACTGATTATCTGATACCTTCAACCAATTCACAATAAAAGTTTAATATACATATATTAACCCCATGGGACAGAGTAGAACTGTCCTCGTGGGTCAAAGTAGATCATGTGATAAAGTATTCCTGAAGTCTTCTTAAAGTTAGCCTACCTGTTTAAGCATTATGCTATTTCAACACCATCTACGTGGGATCAAATTTACAATACACACTGTAAAGTTTAGATAAAGATTTATGCAGTAAGGAATTTGTTAATGAGTGAGGGTGCAAATGGTTGTACAGCTGCAAGTCTGTAATCCATACCACTAAACGGTGAATGTAGAAACTGTGGTTTACTACATAAACTCTCAACAAAATATAATTGGGTGTGTGTGTGAAGATAAGGTATTACATTTTAACCTAATTATATCTGCCATGACTGATTTTACAATACTCTCCGTCTGGTAGCAAGGCTACTCCCATCCTTGGACTATGTTTAAGGGAGCTACACTAGAGCAGTGGTTCTCAACCTTCCTAATGCCGCAACCCTTTAATACAGTTCCTCACGTTGTGGTGACCCCCAACCATAATTATTTTTGTTGTTACTTCATAACTGTAATTTTGCTACTGTTATGAATCGGGCAACCCCTATGAAAGGGTTGTTCGACCCCCCAATGGGGTCACGACCCACAGGTTGAGAACTGCTGCCTGGAGGCTTTATCAATGGGGGGGACCCTGCAAATGGATTTTGGGCTTCCTCTCTCAGCCATTGCCTTCTGCAAACCAGGTGTTTACCATTTAAGGTCTGATACCAGTTTCTTTAATCTTGAGGAATAAGTATTGGCTGTTTTGTGTTTACCTACCAAAAAGAAAAAAGAAAAAGGCTATCATATTGACAAAAAGTTGGAGTACTGCAATTTGTCTGATAAAGTCATTATTATAAGTTCTTCTAAATAGCAACCATTAGAAAAGCATTTCCTGAATTATTTTTGGTATCTTGAAAGCATTCTTAATCAATAGTCATCATTTTAAATAATAGAATAGATAATAATAGTAAAATAACTACAGTTATTTTAATTAAATAACTATATAGTTAAATAAATAATAGTAAAAACACTTTTATATATCAAATCAACCTGCACTTAATACAATATTAAAACTTAAAGTATGTTCACCTACATTAATTTTAATATATGGCTATATTTTGGAATATTTCTGCCTTTTTAGAATAATATGATATATTGTGAGTGTGAGTCTATGCCTTAGTTTACTTTTGGATTGGACTTATTATGTACATTAAAATAGTTTGAGAATATGATTACTTTATTTAGCTAGATTATTTTTAAAATATTAAAATATATGATATAATAGTATACATAATATTTTATTAGTTTATGTAAATTTACCATTTGATATGTGTATTTCACTAATGACTGTTTCAAATGAAGTAATCTGGATTGATAGAAAATTGGCATTTTTATACTTTCAAAACAACAACACAGATGGAAGCTCCAGTGTCCATTTTGCCACACATTTAGGCAGTCAAGAGTAGAGGAGTTTGAAGAAATCCGATCATGTAACTCCCATGTTTTCGTCTCTCGGCCTATTTAACTTGCCATTAGCTCACTCAACCTTCTCAGATGTTATCAGTAAGTTAAGTGGAAATAAGGACTTTTAACTCCTGGACTATGTTTATATTTTCTTATATGAGTTCTAGAAACTTTCCTAGGAAAATATGACCTGAGACTGAATTTTTGAATTCTTCCGTGGCATTTGGAGAATGGAACCTGTTCTAATTTCCAGAAAAATCAGGTTAGAATTTTCTTTGTTTAGGAAGTTATAAAAATGTCAAATATTAGACGACATTGTCAAATACTTTTTAAAATACTAAATGAAAAATTCTTATTTTAGTACGTATAATCTCTTAAAAGATTGCACGTTGGACTCCATTGCTGCAGTCAGTATGTTAGTTCACCTCATTGAGGGTCTCCCTCAGTCTTGCTGACCCTCCATTCTA
>NW_022111301.1:3623730-3625502 GCF_000313985.2 Echinops telfairi | reverse complement strand
CAGGGGCTGGGTTTTCTTGCCAACATGTCCAAAGTGCATAAGACAAAGTCTCACCATCTTTGCTTCTAAGGAGCGGTTTGGCCATGGAGTAGCCCCTCTTTCTATTCACATCACTGCTTCTTGATTCGTTTCATGTTCTGCATGAATACAGTGGAGTCTGAAATTCCTATTTTCAAGGCTATAAATAGTTTGTTATGATCTACACAACCGAGTACCTCGGAATAATTAATAAAACACAAGCAAACATTTTTCTGATGTTCTCTCCTTTCAGTCAAAGTCCATCTGACATCAGCAATGAGATCCCCTGTTCCCAATATGCTTCTGAATCTGCCCAGAACTTTTGGCAGTTCCCTGTCACTATATTGCTGCAACCATGGTTGGATGATCTTCAGAAAAATTTACTTGTATCAAAACGATAGCTATCAATTCTAGTGCTCTATGGTCACCTTTCTTTGGAAAAGGTATAAATAAGGATCTCCTTCAGTCAGTTGGCCATGTAGTTCCCTTTCAAATTCCCTGGCACAGACAAGTAACTGCTTCCAATGCATCAACAGCTTGTTGAAACATTTCTGTTGGCATTCCATCAACTCCTGGAGCCTTGATTTTGGCTAATGCTTTCAATACACTGTGAATTTCTTCCATCAGCATCATTGGTTCTTGTTTATATGCTACCTTCCGAAATGATGGCATGATTATTTTGGTTACAGTGACTGTGTATTTTTTCTACCTTCTTTTGATGCTTCCTGCATCATTTTGGATTTTCCCCATAGACTCTTTTAATATTGCGACTTTCAGTATTCCATTTTTCATGAGTTTTTAAGTTTAAGATATGCTTCACATATTCTTTCTGTTTGGTTTCCTAACACTAGGTCTTTGCACAGTTCACTATAAGGTTTTATTTTGACTTCTTGAACTGCCATTTGAAAATTTCTATTTAGCATTTTGACTTTCAGAATTTCTTCCATTTCCCTTAGCTACTCTCTGATAAATAGCAAGTTTTTAGATTTTATCTGGCATCCACTTTGGTCTTTTCTTTCTTTCCTGTCTTATACATGACTTTTTGCTTTCTTCATGAATGTTGGTCTTGATATCATCTCACAGGTCATCAGGCAGTCTGTCATAAGGGCCCCTCTTCTGGCACTATCTCCAACTGTGCTCTGTTTCCATTCATTCAGCCTTCAGTAACTGAGGATGTTTTGATTCTCCACATGAGTTTTCCAGTGGCTACTACCACAGCAGAGAACGGCTGATTCCTTCTTCATAGTCTGTTCTTAGTCTGGAAGCTCTGCTAACACTTTGATAACCCTGCTGACATTTGAGATAGCTTCTAGCATTACAGCAGCACACAAGTCAACACAACACAATACAGAAACAATTACTGACAAGAGCAGTGTATTTAGTTCTAGGAAGCCTCATCTTTCCCTCATGGAGCAGCTGCTGTACTCAAAATGCTGACCCTGTAGGGCACAGCGCAACGAGCAACCACTATGCCACTAGAACTAGGAAGTTGACTCTTAAAAAGAAGAAATCCTATTTAAGTTTCTCCAATTAATCAAATCTTTGCTCTTACTTAAACTCCAGGATATTAAATACAGTTTCTATTTTAAAAGCTTCACAGGTCATTGCAAAGAGAGAAAGAAACTTAGAAGGAGGATGCTGTGGGAAGCAAACAAGAGGAATAAATAGAATAACCTTGATAGTAAATGTAAATTTGTATTCTATTTTTGACAAAAATAACATAAGCTCTTGCCAGAACTACCACTGTGGTGGCT
>NW_022111301.1:3621125-3622135 GCF_000313985.2 Echinops telfairi | reverse complement strand
CAGGTTGGATACCACCCCGCCAACTTTTATATATCTTCAATTACGTAACTACTATAAGGATCCAGTGTTTATATTTCAAATAAATATTTTCCCTTAAAAACTTGTGTTTTTCATTAGAAATGATATTTTAACAATATATGGGGGACCCAATATCTACACTTATAGTGTGTATGTTTTAAAAACAATAACACAACCATGTGCAAGATGAAATTCTTTTGGAAAAACATAAACCTATTTTCTGACTTTTCTTACACTTGATCTTAGCCAAAAGGCCGAGAAGTGATTTTCTGACTTTTCTTAATGCAAACTCTTTTCCTTAAACATAGACGATTTAGAAAGTTTCACAAAATGAAAAAAAATCAACTTTGTTTTTAAGAGTTAAGAAAATCACAGGAATATGACTACGTGGGTGTATATAAGTATACATGTATATATGTATACTTATAAACATGCACACATATGTTTATGCCAACTCACTTTATGTAGAGCAGTGCAATGGTTACATTAAGCCGTTTGCTGGTTGTGTACATAGTGTGGTTAGCAGTTAGCTACACCGCTTTCTCCCGGATTTGAGTAATGGGATGCATATTCTGAAAGTGGTACTCAAACTGTATGCGTGTAGTGGTTGTACAGATACAAGCGTGCATTAAGGAATAAAAAGCTGCCAAAGTAGGCCAAACGGTTAGGTTGTAACTGTAGGTTTTATGGTATTGGTTTATTTTTTTGCCAGTCAAACTGCTCATCTATTGTGGAAAACTAAAGCATTTCCAGTTCAACAGTTTGTCAGCTTTATTAATGTTGGGCAAAAATTGATCTAGTATCACAAAACATGTATGCAATTGATTTATATACTGATATAAAATATTTTTAAGTGATAAAAGAGGCTATTGCCTACATGAAATATATTTAAAGGATTTTTGAGGAGGGTTGTTGTTGTTTATCCTGGGTGCTAAGAATATAAACAAAGAGCACATATTTTTAACCATAAAATACTGTGATTTATCAAAACA
>NW_022111301.1:3618061-3619385 GCF_000313985.2 Echinops telfairi | reverse complement strand
ATTTTCTGATCCTCAGTCAACTCACCAAAAGGAATTCCCCAGGAAGCCATAGATGGCAATGCTGGTCTTGAAGGAGCCTCAAGCTCTAGCGATGCACTACAAGGCAGCGTGATCCTTGACTTGTGTAAGGAGCAGATTTGTTTTCAAAATCCTTGATCTTCAACACAAATGTGGCTAAGGATAGAAAACCAAAATACATTTGATTTGGTCAAGTTCAGCCCCTAATTGGTTTTCAAGATCAGTTTTTAAGTGAGTCCTATTGAGCTATAAAATATCTGTGCCATTGAGTTGATACCAACTCATGATGACCTTCTATGAAAGAGTAGAACTGCCTTATAGGATTTATTAGGCTTTTATCTTTATAAGGAAACAACTTCAGTGGCACAGTGCTTAAGTATATAAATTAGTATTAAAAAGTATACTATATAAGTATATGTAATATAGATATAAATCTACACATAGAATTAGTGTTACTTGATTCCTTAACTATAGACATTTTGTAGGTTTCATATATTTTGCATATATGGTATCTGAATTTATGTATATTAATTCAAATACCAGGCTCTTTACTCCCTGCCACTTCCACCTATTTTTTTTGGGTAGCTCATAATAGTCTCATTCTCATGTTAATGTATTTAATACTTTTGTAAAAAGTACTTTGTAATATTATCATATACGATGAGGGCTCCCATTATCAATTTTATAGGACTTTTCTAGTCTCTAAGTGTGTTAGGCCAGGTTACCTAAAGAAACAAATCCAGAAAGACTCATATATGTTTAAGAAAGAGCTTTACGTCAGGAAACTTTATATATCAAGAAAACATACCAGCCCAGTTCAACTCAAGTCCATACTTCTGACTCTAGTCTGTAAGTTCCTCTTCAGACTCACGTTGCCACAGGTAGTGATGCAGAATGCAGGGACCTCACAGGCCGGATGGTGTAAAGTTGTGTGGAGCCAATGGTGCAGTTCATCACAGGGCAATGGCAGGTCTTAAAGTGGCCAGCCAGCAGGACTGGGAAGGCAGCAGGGCTGGGGTGGGGGTTTCCCAGGACCTTCCTTATGAGAATGCCACACCCACAAAGAGTCATCATCAAGCTGTGACCTGATTGACAGGCTAAATTTCCACCCGTACATTTTTATATATCACATTGGCATGAGCTTATGAATCATGTTTTCTCTCTTTTATTGTAAATTGAAATATATGTAAATGATCATTTTGATGTCATCTTTCATACTTCCTAAATCTAAACATTTTTAGGACTATAAGTTAGCAAGTAGTGGCATATTTTGCTTGTTTGTTTCTTATATCTTTCCAAAATTCTG
>NW_022111301.1:3603771-3616630 GCF_000313985.2 Echinops telfairi | reverse complement strand
GATCACACAGGCTGATGTGTTCTTCCATGTGGGCTTTGTTGCTTCTGAGCTAGATGGCTGCTTGTTTACCTTCAAGCTCAATAGCTTCATTTACACATGGAATCTGGAAAATTGAATATCAGAAAGATTGATGGATTCAAATTATGGAGTTGATGCATAAGATTGTAAATACCATGGAGACTCAGAGGAACAATAAAGAAATCTGTCTTGGAGGAAGTCAAGTCAGAATGGTCCATGGAAGCAAAAATAGTGAGAGTTCACCTTGGGTATTTTGGTCATGCTATCAAGAGAGATTATACCCAGAAAAAGAACATGCTACTTGGTAAAGTAAAGAGGGTCATCAAAAAGTGGAAGACTCTCAACAAGATGGAGTTTTGCAGTGGTAGGTATCTTATAATAGACACGGCAGATACAATAGACATGGCCTGGCTCAAAGAAGGCACTGTGAACTCTGAACTGAACGGATGTTCCTGAAGGCAGATGTATTCTCACGAGGAGAGCCTCTTTGCCATTGACTCGACTCCAAGTCATTGACACCCAGTAGGACAGAGAAGAAGTGTGGGCTTCCAAGACTTTAACTCTTCATTGGAGTAGAAAGTCTCATCTTCCTCCTGGAGGATGGCTGGTTAGTTTAAGTTAATGATGTTAGCATCCCAACACATAAGTCACTGTGGTACCTGGGCTCCTCAAGAAGAGAGGAGAAGGGAAAAAATTACTATTTTCTAACTTTTGCAAACTTTATGATAACAGAATAAAGATCATCCAGAACAAACCAAATCAAACCCAAACAAAAAAGTTGTATAACACATAAAATTTCCTTACATGGGGTATAACCCAATGTCAAATAAATATATGGTAATCATCATTTTTATTAGCAATTCTTATAAAAACTGTAATGAGATACTGCATCTCCACCAATAAAAGTGTAATTAGCTAAGGTCTAAATTGACAGTGTGGGGAAAGATATGGAGCAATGATTTTGTTGATTAAAATGAGTAGCGTTCTGAAATATGCATGCCTATTATATGATGTGATCAGACAACTTACAAGTTCACTTTCATTTAAATTAACTGCTGTCAACTTGATGCCTTCTCTTCGCTATGCTATAGAACAAGGTAGAACTGTCCCTGTGAGCTTCTGAGACAAAAACTCTTATTTTTTATCCTAAACCAAATTTTTATTGTGATAAAATATCTATGTAATGAATTCATCTTTGTAACATTTTTTCACCTGTATGAATCCACATATGCAGGGAATAGGATACCAGCATATATTTTGGGGAGACATAAATCAATCCATAACACAACTGAATTATTTTAACAACCTGAATGAGTTTAATAGGGGACCCCAAAAGGCAAATGAGACCATATTACAGATCAACACTTTGAGTTCGGCTTTATGATACCATGAGCAGGACCCCGCTAAACCATGCCCAGATTTTTGTTCTATAGACACTATGAAATAATAATTTGAAACTACTTAGCCACTACATTTATGATCATTTTTTGCATAGTAACTGAAAACTAGTATTAGGTCACACCTTAAATTCCTTTGTGTTTTCAGCTTCATGACAGGAACAATTTCGGGAGCACAATATACATGAGTGTGTATTCATAATAATAATAATATTTGAGATGCTTAGTTTCTGGGAAAGTGATGAGAAAATTTGGAAAGAGATAATGGTAATATTTGCAAAACAAGATACATATAACCAATGTTACTGATTTGTACATGAGACCGTACCTCTGGGAGTAGAAAGTGTGTCATTCTTCCAAGGAGTAACTGCTAGTTTCAAACTGCTGAACTTGCTGTTAGAAATTCGACATGTAATGAGTCTACCTCTAGGGATTCTAGTGAAATTAATGACTATAATCAAATTTGAAAGCCACACAAATGTCCATTATTGGTATAATCGGTAATTCAATTGTACTAGGGTCATAGATCAGTAAGAAAATAGTAGCCAAGGTAAGGACAGAGTAGAACTGCCCCTTTGGGATTGCAAGGCTGTAAGTATTTGCTGCACCAGAAAGCATCAGCTGGTGGGTCTGAACTTCTTACCTTGCAATTAGTAGCCCAACTCTCAACCCACGATATCCCCAGCCTCCTTTGTTTGTTCTAAATCCTTGCTTATCCTAATGATGACAGATAAGTATTTTCTTAACTTTTCACTTAAATGTTTGCCAACATACAGAAACAATGGATTAAAGTATTTTGATATTAATTATGTTAATATTTCAAAGATAAATTATAATTCTCTTACTCAGTTTATTTTTAGGAATTCAAGATATGACCACCTTATTATAGATTATGTGAAAATATTATCTTATGAGATTTAAGATTTTTCTGGAGTTTAAAAAAATGTATTTACACTTTGCTACTTTCAAATGTCACACAAGTGATGAAAGTTTCTTTTTCACTAATGAGATCACTTTTTATCCCAATATACACTAACATTAAATGTTATAGCTGCCAATTTCATCATGACCTAGATCAGAAAATTGGAAGAAAATTTATGCCTTCTGAAAAAGATGATGTAACTTTTAAGAAATCAATTTCTACTCTATTTCAAACCATAAAAGTGAACAATTTCTTCCTGGCATAGTTACTAAAAGGTCTCTTCTAATTTTTTGCTTAGAAATGTGCTAATTTAGTGATCCTTCAGGGTAAGATTTTACACTCCTTCACATTTTAAAATTCATTTTTTACACATTCATATTCTGGAAGAGATTCATATTGATGGCATCCTAATTTTATTGGCAAGCCCTTTGCCACAAATGTACTGTGTCATTATGCAATTCCAATAACTGTATTCTTTGCTCTGTGTTTTGCAACATATTAACCTGCTATGAGCAAAGATTGGTTTTTTTTTACGTGCCATCAATTTTTTTCAAATTCATAATGACCCTATGTATAATAGATTAAGCAGTGTCTGTTCCTGCAACACCTCTGATCATTCTTGGTTGGCAACCTTGGTGCAGCCACTGTGCCTGATTTGTTTGTTTGTTTTTATTCCAAGCCTGTCACTAAGTTTGATTCCGTTCTGAGGAGGTGATTCTTGTCCAGTTGCACCTTGAGTGCTTCCGTCCTGAATGCCTTGGGTTCTGATATTATGCCAGAGGACCCATGGCTATACGTCTTGGGCAATCATTATTGATTTACTTTTCCAAATTATATCACTTTAGTCCAAATTATTATGTTAATAAGCCCTAAGTTCAAACTCAGTCTGTCCCCCATAACCTTCTACTTATTGAGTATAAACGATTCAAGCTCTGATACTTTTCCCTTCATCATATTTGGATTGTGTTAATGTTAGCTTTGAATCACACAAGCTCGTGCGCTTCTTCCATGTGGACTTAGTTGATGCCTGACTTAGATGGCTGATTGTTTGAATACAAGTCTTTAAGACCGCAGACACTATTCCAGTTGAGAGTTGGGTGACCTCTGCTTACTTTACCACACTTTGCTCTAGCAGCCTTATCTTCAGTGAAGATAAATATTCAGCAGAGCTTTGTTATAAGAACTAACTTTTTTTTGGATTGGGGCTAGAATAAAGTGGTAGCTTAGAATCAGTCTGCTTTTCCATGGGATAGGAATGACCCTGGTTTACTAAAGCAGCCATATTAGGACAAAAGAAAAACTCCAAACCCACAAGAACAACAACAACAACAAATTAATACGAAGAAAAACCATTGTCAATCATCCTCCTGGGGTATGTGGGGATTTCATTGATCACATCAGTAATTTATCCAATGGCATAGTGTTTAAGATAGTGTTGCTCTGAGGCATTTATTTGAGTCTAGTCCAACTGCAAACTGTGATCCATGAGTTGTTGTTTTGTACAGATTGATTTCTTAATTGGTTAAAGTCTGTTTACATTGAGCATGAGGATTGGTGCTAAGGGAAAATTTCCTATACCATTTCTGACGAGGGCATCTCCCTGCCTATCAGATTAGTACCTGTCCTATTAATGCAACGGGAGCATTGCGATACCAAATACACTAAGCCATAATTCCCACCCGAGGTTCAATGACTGCCATTTCCACAGTCTGAGGATGACAATCCTTTGCTTCCTCTCCTCTTAGGGAATTTCAGTCCTTAGTCAAGGGTCCAGGTAGTTTTGAGGCAGGACCCCATTTGGTCAGTGGGGCTTCCACATGGAGTCCTTCTGGTATGGAACTGTCAAGGTCATCATAGGGCTAGTCCGTGACATGGTTCACCAAGGGTTGGACAGAGTTATTCAAAGTCTCTACCCAGGAACATAGAACAGAGTCTACTGTCCCCCTAGGTTCCCTTCATTTAGTGTGTATCCTCCCTTCCTGATATGAGGTTGCTCCTCTTCATTTGCTCCCCATACCCACCAACAGATAGATTAGTGCCTCCCCTGAAATGTAAATACTCCCCTCCCTGGTCTTACCTTGATTTTCCTGTAAAGTTCTCTTCTTATTCCTGACGAGGGACTGTTGATTTGTTGTCACTTTGTCTCAATGTTTCATAGCATCAAACGGATCAAAAGGGAAGTCTTCTCCCTTTCCCCCGTCTCAAATGAGTTACCCCAGCTGGCGTGAGGGGTCTTCTTTTGAGGTGCTCCTGATAAAGTACAGTTAAGGTGGGTTCATGTATAGTTAATGATAAGTAGACTTTGTTTCCCTTTTTTTGGTAATTAGCCACTACGGTTTGTTTAATTGGTGTTTTTCCTTATAGTATTGAACTCATACAATATTTGTCCTTTGTGATTGACTAACTCGAGAGTATAAATCTGATGGGAGAAGAAACTGGTCTTTTCCCCTAAGAGTTGGCTGGTAGTTTTGAACAGCTGACCATTCAGATCACAGTCCAAAGCTTAACCACTAGGCCACCAGAAATGCTAACTTCCCTAATCAACCTTTATAATTGTGACTATTGTTTAAAATTTTCTGTGTGAGGGCCTTGTAGCCATCTTACTTCCTCTATCAGTCAATAAAAATTATCTTGATTTAAAAAAATTCCTTTATTTAATACCGTAATTCCTTTATTGAGTATTGATTGCTTTCTTATGTTATTGTTATTGGCACTGTTGCTAGACAGAGGAGGGCAAAGGGATGAGTGACGATGATGGCAGGAATCTCAGCACAAAGGAGACAGAGTGATCTGTTTCCCCACATGCCTCTCCAGCACAAAGGAAGGGCAGATAAGCCTCATTTCCTCATTGAGAAGGTGAAATGTCTGGGTGGAGAAAGATAGAATGCTCACATTACCCCTACAATGACTGAACAGATTGGTGGGGTTAGTGTCTGAAGACAGGGGCACAGCTTGACGTCTGGGGTGCTAGGGCGCAGAGTAGCAAATACCTGGAAAGGGGAGGTACCCTACATAGAGGTCCACCATTAGCAGAATAAAAGGTTCCACTCTGCAGTCTAGGAGAACTTTCGGACTAGCTAGGGGCCATTTGCAATTATTTTTCAAAGTATCCCCTTCAATAAATTCACCCTTCTGTCAAAACCTTTCTCTAACTCTGGTTTCAATGTTGTCCCTAGCCTCAAATCTTTCTGTGAACAGTGGAGAGAGGATAGAAATGTTGAGCCGCCATTCTGTAACAGAACTGTATCAGTGATGCTTCTATGTGCTTCAAGACTTTGTTTATGTGTGCGTGTGTGGTATAAATAGGATTAAACGATGTCTATCCTTGTGGAACCAACAGCAAATCCACTTTGAGTACACATTTTCATCCTTTTATGCAGTTGACGGATGTCCAGAATGAAGTTTATCATTGATCGATATTTCACCTTTTTAAATGAGAAAACCACTCGTACACTCAAGGTTTTCCCACTGCACTGTCCTTGCATGCTGTGTTCAACATCACAACAGCTTCTGCAGCATCTTTCCTGAGCACGAAACAAAATTTTGTGACCACATGCTGGTATCTTAAATCAGCCATCACAAAAAATGAGGTTGGAGCAAACTGCTTTTATGAGAAAAAAAACCGTAACCAGAGAGAATCTTCCCAGGTGACACCACTGGGTGCACTAACTCAGAGCACGTTGCTCAATGCTCACCTAGCGGGAAAAATACATACTAGGAAAGTTCCACTCCCCTCAGCGCAATTCTGTATTTTGTGTGTGTGTGTGTGTGTGTGTGTGTGTGTTTACACCCACATATATCTCAGGTTTGCTCATTTTGGGACTCAGTTGATTTTTCTTAATTTCTTCCAGGGTACTTATTGATTTTAAAACGTATATTTACTTAACAACATATAATGAATCTCAATGTTTTGAAGTAGCAGATTTCAACATTCTTATTAAATATTATACCGCAATGAATAATTTATTTAAATTAAATCAATAATTTATAGTCATGATTGTTATAACAAATGTAGAACAGAACCATTAATGTTTTGATAAAATTAATAAATTATAAACTCATGAGATAATTCAAAGTCAGTATACATCACATTTCTAGAAAAGGATTAGCAAAATGTTGGACACAAAAATTATTGTACTAATTAGCAAAAAGGTGGCCATAAAAATTCTTGCACTAATTCAAGAGCTTTCAATTTAGAAATAAGAAATATAATGAAAATATTAAAGAATATAACTAAACCCATATATTTATAACACATATTGTGAAATTGCATTTAAAAATATGTTAGAAATTCATTCATGGTAAATTGTTCCTAAATGTAAGAGAAAATATTCCAAAAATCAGAAGCTTTCACATACTACAATTATAAGCATAATTCTATGGGTAAAACTTGTCTAGATAGCACACAGAATACTGAATATTCTTTGAAAGCTAATTGCAGTCTCATTTACTTTAATGAGCATTTTCAGTCACAATAGTATGATTCATGTTTCTTTGGGAAAGAGCAACTTGATATCTTATAAGATGTGACTTTCATGGTAATTTTTTTTTTTTAATAATGAACTCTGTCTTAGGTTTCCTGGTATTTCTAAAACAAAGCTACCCATACACTGAGACTCCATTGTTAATTGCTGAAGTAAAACGTTACATTTCAAATAACAGATCTATTATTATTCTAGAGAGAATTTTACTTTAATATATCAGACCTAACTGAGTGTCTCTATAAACAAGATATTTTCTGGAAATGATCATTAACTAGGCAGATGGCCATTTAAAGAAAGGATGAAGAAGAATCTACTAGTCTCCATTTTGCTTTATCATATTTTCAACAGTTTAAGAATAATTATTTGTACAAAATATCAGCTTCTATAATAGTGAATTATTATTAATATCAGAATTTAGAAGAATCAAAGACACTTATTTAGCCCTTCCAATTAAGTGGAAGACACAGAGTCAAAGGTTATGCAATTTTGTTACTAACAAAAATGGATAGCCATATTTTATAACAACTACTTCAAATTAGCATGATCTGAATTAGAGAAATATTCCTACAGTTTGCAGACACTCTTGGATAGCTCAATGTCTGCACAGTTATTTCTGAGTTTAAAAAAGAAGAAGACAGCATAATCCCCTCCCCCCCTTCTGCTAAGCAGGTCCAAGTTAATAACGGAGCTTCAATTTCCTTTATTAGCGATAAATGATAAATTCAATGAAGCAGGTACCTAGAACAATCCAAAGTAAATATTACTTTCAAATATATTGTCATGGTCAATCATTCATTTTAATACTCTTCAATCATTTCGGTTGAGTTTTTATTTAGCATATTGTTGTGGTTCAGTGCCATTAGTAGGTTCTGATCCATCGAAATCCTATGCACATCAGAACAAAACACGGCCCTTCCCTGCCCCTCACAATCGATGCAATGCTTATTCCTGTTGCTGCAGCCACTATGTAAATCTATTTTGTTGACGGATTTCTTCTTTTTCACTGCCCCTCTTCACTTGACCTAGTATAGTGCCCTTCTCCAGGAATTCTCTCACCTGACACTATGGGCAAAGTACATAAGACAAAGTTACAACATCCTCGCTCTAGGGAGCACTCTGGTCATACTTCTTCCAAGACAGATTGGTTTGTCCTTTTGGCAGTCCATGTACTTTCAATATACTTCACTAGCACCACAATTCAAATGCATGAACTCTTCCTCGGTCTCCGTTTATTCAATGTCCAAATCCCACATGCATATGAGGTACCTGAAAATACCAAGGCATTGGTGAATCATATTTTAGTCCTCAATGTAATAAAGAGGAATGGTGAGGCACACTTTGTCATAAAGGATCTTGCTAAATCCATCAAGAAGTACAATGCTGTTTGTGATAGGCTCCTGGCTGTCTTTAAAGAAATTCAATTAATAAAATTATTATTCAAACTTATGCACTAACCATAAAAGCTAGTGATGAAGAAATTCTACCTAGTACTCCAGTCCGAAACTGATTAAGCATGCAATTAAGATGCATTGGTAGTTATTAGCAATTGGAAGGTAAAGTTGGGAACAAAGAGGGAGGAATAGTATTTGTTATATATTGACTTGTGAAAAAAATGAAAATGGAGATTGAATGATAGAAGAACAAATTTGAGGCATTGAACATTAATCACAGAAGACCTCATGAGTTGTGGGAGGACTTCAAGACCATCATTTATGAAGAAAGCAAAGGGCATTAACAAGACTAGAAAGAAATAAATGATCAAAGTGGATGTCAGAAAAGATTCTGAAACTCTCGTAATTGTAGAGTAGCTTTTGTAAATAGAAGAAAGCATGAAGTTAAGGAGCTGAATAAGAAATTTCCAAGGGCAGTTTGAGAAGAAAAATAAAATATTTTCACAAAAAGGTGCAAAGACCTAGAATTAGAAAATCAAAAAATGAACAACAGACCCAGCATATCTTAAACTGAAAGAACTTAACAAAACATTTAAGCCTTGAGTTGCAATTTTGTTAGATTCTATGGCAAAATATTGAATTCTGCAGGAAGCATCAAGAGAAGATGAAAATAAATTCAGAGTCACTGTACAAAAGAGAACTTGTTGATATTCCATTATGTCAGGAGGTAGCAAATTAGCAAGAATCAATGGTGCTGAAGGAAGAAGTTCAAGCTTCACTGAGTGCATTATCCAACCACAAGGCTCCAGGAATTGATGGAATACCCATTGGAATGTTTCACCAAGCTGAAGAAGTACTCACTTGTCTATGTCCAGCAATTTGGAAGTTAATGACATGGACAACTGAGGGGAAAAGATTCATGTCTGTGCCCATTCCAAAAAAGTGTGACCCAATAGAATGCTCATATTATAGAATAACATCATTGATATCACATTCAAGTTGATTTTTGCTGAAAAGTATCCAACAATGGTTGCAGCAGTGTATTGACAGGGAACCCCCAGAAACTCAGTTCTGATACAAAAGAGGATGCGGAATAAAGAATGTCATTCCTGATTTCAGATGGAACTTGGCTCAAAGCAGAGAATACCAGAAAAATGTTTACCTGTGTTTCATTGCCCATTTGACTCTGTAGACTACAGTAGCTTGTGAATGCCCTTGAGAAGAACGGGAATTAATTCTAGAATACTTAACTCTTTTCCTTCAGCATTTGTACATGGTTCAAGAAGCAGTTGTGCGAACAGAACATGGGAGAATTGCATTTTTTTAAACAGGAAAGATTTGTGTCAGGGTTGTATCCTCTCATCATTGTTCAATGTGTATGTTAAGCAAATCCTCAGAGAGACTGGATTATATGAAGAAGAATGTGATATCAAGATTGAACCAAGGCTTAATAACAACCTGTGATATGTAGGTTTCACAACCTTGCTTGTTGAAAGTGAAGAGTGCTTGGGTTACTTGCTCATAGAAATGAAGAATTATAGTCTTCATTTTGAATTGAAACTCAATATAAGGAAGACCACAATCCTCACAACTGGACCAATAGATAACATCAAGATAAACGGAGAAAAGTTTGAAGTCAAGACTTTTGTTTTGTGTTGTTTCACAATCAGTTCTTATGGAAGCAACAGGCAAGATGATGGCCCAGGGCACAGGATCAATTTAGAATATCGATAAGCAAGAGCATTACTTTGAGAACCAAGGTGACCTGACCCAAGCCATGGCATTTTACTTTGCATTATCTACATGTGAAAGTCTGACATTGAATCGGGAAGGCCATAGAAGAACAGATATTTTTGCATTAGCTGCTGGAGAAGAATATTGAAAGTTCCATGGACTGCTAAAAAGGACAAACCAATCTGTGTTTGAAGAAGAAAGGCCAGAGTGCTCCTTATTGTCAAGGATGTCAAAACTTCATCTTATAAACGTTGATCATAGGGTTAGGAGAGGCAAGTCCCTGGAAGAGGACATCATGCTTGGCAAAGTGGAGGGGCATCAAAAATGAGGAAGGATCTCAACTAGATGGATGGACACGGGAGCTGTATCAATGAGCTCAGTCATAGGATCCCATGTGAGGTTGCCACAGGACTTCGAACCTATAATGATTGCAAAGTTAAAGAATATCATACACTTCAATAGTTCAGTCATATCAAGAAGAGTTGTACAACCAATACCACAATCAATTTCAGAACATTTTCTTCTTCCTTGAACTCACTGTTCGTGTAATTACATTTTTTAATTATGGCAGAAATATACACAACAAAATATTCTCCAAGTCAGCAATCTCTATCTGTGTAATTCACTGCCATTGAGTGTACGTTTCATGTTGTACAACCATTATGTATCTTTTTCATAAATGTTCCACCAATGTTAGCATAAACTCCAGACCCCCTATGCAAAAACTCTTCCTCCTTCACCCATGGGTCAAGTTTGGTTTCTATTTTTTTTAATATATATATTTTTCTGGGTATAATATTGATATTTCATATACTACCATATGCTTAAAATGCTTGCAAAATCAGTTGTAGACACATAAACACAAATTCTAGTTTTCCCTCCCCACCTTCTACATTCATTGTTTGCTCCCCAATTCCCTCCACCTTTCTTACCTCATTTCCAATAACCATAACATCAGTTATTGTCTCTATGGATTTACTCCTTCTGCGATTCATAAATTGGGAAACCCAACGGAAACAATAAAAGACAAAAACACAATGAAACAGAACTAAGAAAATAATAATAATAGAAAAATTAAAATGAAGATTAAGAAAGAATGTTTTTCAATCCTGTTTTCTGATACCCTGTTAGCTTCTCTAATAAACCCTTTTCGTTCATGAATAGGCCAAATAGAAAATTTCAAAAGACAATTGAGAAGATATGGAAACATATTAATGAAATGTGCAAAGACCGAGAGTTAGAAAACCAAAAAGGAAGAACACACACAGCATAATTCTCTTCAATCCAAAGAAGTAAAGAGAAAAATAAGGCAAGCCTCAATTTGTAATATTAAAATTTTCTAAGGTAAAATATCTAATGATGCAGGAAGCATCCAAAGAAGATGGAAAGAACACACAGAGAAACTATGTCAAGAAACTAGTCTATATTCAACAATTTAAGGAGGTGGCATATGACCAAGGACCAATGGTATTTAAGGAAAAAGTTCAAGCTACACTGATAGCATCAATCAAATACAAGATTTAAGGAGTTGATGAAATAGAAATTAAAATGTTTCAACATGAACTTACTTGTCTATTCCAGGAAATATGGAAGACAGCTACATGGCCAACTGATGGGAAGAGTTCCATATTTGTACTCATTCCAAAGAAAGATGACAAATAGGATGCTGAAATATAGAACAATAGCATTGATATTATAGGCAAGTAAAATTTTACTGAAGATCATCCAGCAACAGGGATATGGCAGAGGTTCAGTATTGATTCACAAAAGGACTTGAAACAAGGGGTATTATTGCTGATGTCAAAAGGAGCTTGGCTGAAAGCAGGGAATATTAGGCCAATGTTTTCTTGACTATCCTAAGGCACTCGACTATGTAGATTATAACAAAGTATGGTTAGTCTTAAGATGAATGGGGACCCCAGAAATTAAGACACTGGTTAAGAGGCAGTTGTACAATCAGAACAAGATAATACTGCACAGCCTAAAATCAAGTAAGATATGCATCAAGCTGGTATCCTTTCGTCATAGTTCTTCATTTTGTATCCTGAGCAACTCATCAGAGAAGCTGGATTATATGAAGAAGAATGTGGCATAAGGAGTGGAGGAAGGCTTATTAACAACACTCATAGAATAGAATTAAAAGTGGGGAATAGAACTCAAAATGACCAAGAGTTGGATTTACTGGTCTGCTAGTAATTGGTGGAAGCTCCTCACATTATGATCTTTAACCAACCTTCAAGTCAGGACTTGTATTCAAACCCATGGCTCAGCTTTCAAACAAACCATATACAGGCTTACCAGGTGAACAAGGAGATGGCACTCCTGACAACATTCAGGTATACAAGATCAAAAAGGAAGTATTTTCCAAGAGATACAATTCAAGGGTGGCAAGGCATAGGAAAGAAAGATAGATGGAAAGTAGAACACAGCAAATGGGATGAGTGATGTTACCTTCAGATGTGGATTGTGATAAGTGCTAGAAAATCAAATGTGTGTGATTTGTTGAGTAGAAAACCAAATTGTTCCTTAAACTTTTACCCAAATCACACTAAAACCATTAAAAAGTGTTCTAGACCATTTTCATATGAGGTGGGTTGACCGTTGTGTTTACTGCCATAATAAAAGTAATATAACATATTGAGTATCCTGCAATGTACTAATTTTCCAGTGAATATTGAAATCATGTATTAAAATTCTATATTTGAATTGGCCTGTTGTACAAATGTTAAACAAATATTCTGTGTCTTTGTCCTATTATGAACTTCTGGAATGCAATAAATCATTTTTAAAGTGAAGAGCTTGACATTTTTTATTTTAGTTGTTTTTCTATTAATAAAAGATAAAGCTTTCTATTCCTATAAAGGTTTTCGAGTCTCAGAAACCCACAGGGGTAGTTGTATTCTACTCTTTCCT
>NW_022111301.1:3600667-3603656 GCF_000313985.2 Echinops telfairi | reverse complement strand
CATATAAATGACAAATATAAATTTTAAAGTGAGTTTTAGAATTATTTTAACTTTATTCCAACTGTTGTTGTTAAGTGACCTTAAGTTGATTTTGACTGATAGCAATCCTGTTCAACAAAGTGTAGCACTGTCTAATATTTTCATATCTTCACACCTCCATGTTGTTCCTCCTGTTAAC
Source organism: Echinops telfairi (assembly GCF_000313985.2). Lineage (NCBI taxonomy): Eukaryota > Metazoa > Chordata > Mammalia > Afrosoricida > Tenrecidae > Echinops > Echinops telfairi. The sequence goes on along the minus strand of NW_022111301.1, from coordinate 3,603,478 downwards.
ATAGCTTTTCTTTTACTAAGTGTGGTAGGCCGGGTTAACTGGAGAAACAAATCCAGTAATACTCATACATGTGTGAGAGAGAGCTTTAAGAAGTAATTAAGCATCAAGCAATCATCCCAGCCCAGTCCAGATCAAGTTCAAAATTCAGCACTAGTCCATAAGTCCCTCTAAGACCCACAAAGGCACATGCAATGATGCAGAAAGCAAGAATATCACAGGCCAGGGGGTGTAGAGTCTTGTGGATCAATGGCAGCAGATGTATCTCCAGGGGACTGGCTGGTCTTAGAGTGGTTTGCCAGCATGAAGGTGAAGGAGTGTGTGAGGGGGGAGGTTCCCAGGACCCTCTTTATGAGAAGGCCAGACCCACAAGAAGTCACCATCAGTCTGTGACCTGATTGACAGGTGAGACTCCACCCCTATACTTTGTAAAAGTACTGCACTAAGTATGATGTTCTTCTCATGATAACATGTTCAAAGTAAGTGAAAAGCAGTCTCACTATCCTCCATAAGGAGCAGTCTGAATGTATCTCTTCTGAGACAGATTTGTTTATTCTTGTTTCCCATATTCTCTGACAACATTATAATACACTGGCAGGAATTTTCTCTATACTTCTTTATGTATTGCATAGTTTTACTGATATATGAGATGATTGAAAATACCGTGACTTGAGTCAGATACAACTTCATCATCAAAAAGACATTTTTGCTTTTTAATATTTGAAAGAATTACATCACAGCCTATTCACTGCTACATAAATATACGTAAATTGTGTGTCCAAGTAAAATAAAATGCTTGACATCATCAATATTTTCTTTGTTTCTCCTGACATTTTTTTGAATGTTTACCCTGACATATTTGGATATTATTGGTGAGGTTGGATGGATTTTGGTTCAAAGCAGACAATACCAGAGTTATTTACTTATTTTTATTGTCTATAAAAAGGTGTTTGACTGCATGAATCATAACAAACTATGGATAATCATAAGAAAAATGGAAATTCTAAAACACTTCACGGTTCTCATGAGGAACTTGTACATGGATCAAGAGGCAACCGTGTGAGTAAAACAGAGGAAAGTTGTGCAACAGGCATGTATCCTCTCACCAGGCTGACTCATTCCGTATGTTGAGCAAATCATCAGCGAAGGTGGATTATCTGAAGAAGGGTGTGGAAGCAGGCTTGGAGCAACCTGTGATCTGTAGGTGATGCATCCTTGTTTCCTGAAAGTGAAGAGGGTTTGAAGCACTTGCTGATGAAGATTAAGGATTTTAGCCTTCAGTATGGCTTATAACTCAAGGTAAATTAGACCAAAATGCTTACAACAGGATCAGTGGTTAACATCATGAAAAATGGAGAAAATATTAAAGTTGTCAAGGGTTTTGTCTTGCTTGGGTCCATAATAAATGCTCATGGAGGCAGTAGTCAAGAAAGGCAAAGATGTGTTCCATTGGGTAAATCAGCTGCATGAGAACTCTTTAGAGTTTTGTAAAGCAAAGTTGATACTTTGAGAACTAAGGGGTGCCTGACCCAAGCTATGGTGTTTTCAATACCTCATTTGCATGTGAAAGTTGGACATTTAATAAGGAGGATAGAAGAATAATCGATACATTTGATTTGTTGTGCTGCCAAAAACTATTTAAAATACATAGACTTAGAAAAGGACAAACAAGTCTATCTTGGAAGAAGTATGGCCAGAGTGCTTCTTATAAGCAAAGGTGGCAAGACATCTTCTTACATATTTTGTACATGTCAGGAGAGACCAGTTCTTGGAGACAGACGTCATGCTTAGTAAAGTCGAGAGACCGTGAAAAAGAGGAAGATCCTAAAGGAGAAAGATTGATACAATGGATTCAACTGTGAGGACAGCTCTGTACCAGCAGGCACTTTATTCTGTGGAGCACAGGCCCGCTGTGAGTTAGAATTACCTGGTAATTCTAAGGTTTAGAATTAGAGTTAGAATTAGAGTTAGAGTTAGAATTACCTTGTTTAGAGTTTAGAGGTTTAGAGTTAGAATTACCTTGTAATTTTGTACTAAGATTTTAGTACAGTTGTGAAGAGTTTTGTTTCCTTTATGATGAGTTAGAATCTATACTGAAAGCTTTAGCCTTTGACCTTTATCAATAAGTGCTTCAAGTCCTCTTCAGTTTCAGGAGGCAAAATTTTCCGTGATTCTTTCTCTAATCTTGAGGGTGCCTTCTTCAAATTGCCCAGTTTCTCAGATTATGGCCTCAGCACACACATTGAATAAGAATGGTACAAAACAATACAACCCTGATGCAAATATCCTGATTTTAATCTATAGGTTATTCCCTTGTTCCATTCAAACAACTGTTCCTACTTCCATGAAAATATTTCATATGAACATAATTAACTATCCTGAAATTCTGATTCCTCTAATGTTATTCATAAATTGCTGTGAGCCACAGTAGCCAATTCTTCTATATATTCAATAAAGTACAGATAAATATATTTCTCATCATCTTTCATCCAACATGCATCCTACAGAAGTAATGATATCCCTTGTTTCACATCCATTTCTGAATCCTGTTCGAATCTCTCGCAGTTCCATGCTGATGCACTGCAATCATTTAAAAATGTATTCCTCCAAATTTGACATTTATGATATTTTCCAATAATTTCTAATTCTGTATTTTTAATTATAACAATCATGGATTACTTCTAGTCTGTTGGCTTGGTGACCGTTTTCCTAATTTATTGGCTTAGATGAATGAGCATTTCCAGCATTGCATCCGTTTTTGAAACATCTCAATTGGTATTCCTAGATCCTTGTTCTCATCAATTCCTTTAGTGT
>NW_022111301.1:3586602-3598973 GCF_000313985.2 Echinops telfairi | reverse complement strand
AAATAAATTTGATATTTATTTTAAAATTAACATCTCCCTGGGAAGATCATTCTACTACATTAAAAATGAGTCTGCTGATCTGTCTGCTACACAAACCCTTAAATTTAAAACAAAATAACCAACCAAGGGTAAATATTTATAAATAAGCGGAAAAATGTGTACAAATTCCACAAAACATTCCTTTTCCTTTTTTGGTAGCAACCCCTGTAACTAGACCGGTTCAACTTTTCTTATATGTGGAATTGAAACTTGGCAAGTGGTATTCAGAGTTATGCTGACTGGGATAATCTTCTTAGTGATGTGCTGATCTCAAAAGTCTTCTATCCCTGGGGTTGAATTTAGGAAGATGTACACCGGTTTCCTAGCACTACATTTTACAATGTGCAAATTAATAACTTGACATTTCCCAGCTGTTTTAAGGGCTGTGCTTTAAAGAATGAAATATCAATCACAAATATACATCTACCTAGAAATGTCAATCCCACCCTCATGAATACCGTAGCAAATTACCAGTGGGTCACATTGTTCGGCTGTCGTTCACCTGTGATACATTTCCTGCTTTCCAAGTTAACAGTGCCCCTGGAGAGGCTTAAAACTATTTTCTACACCATAGAAAAGACGGGTGGTGAGTTGCTTTAATAACAGAACATAGGATGAAATGCTAAATCTTTTTGTAAGAAGTAATGTTGTATAGAATGCATGTAGCACAGTATGCCAATATGTTTTACAAAAGGACCTGAAGGTAGGTTCAAAATATCTGGTCTGCATTTCCAAGGCTGCAGTTTAAGAGTTCTTTGAATTGTAGGTATCTCTTGCCCTCATTTTTCCCATCCTTAAAATCAATTTTGCTTATTTCACAGGACCTTGCAAAGTTAGGATATTATTTTCATTATGTAAAATTAATTTACAGAAATATAAGGGGTTGTTAATTTTAAAAGCATATATTTCATTGTATAAACTTGTATCCAGAAGTCCTAGTGGTGCCGTGAGTTATGCAGTGGGTTGCTAACTACCAGACAGGCGGGCGGTTCTAACCGATGGACCACTCTGTGGGATAACGATGAAAATAGCTGCTCCCATAAAGATGTAATGAATTCAAATTGATTGATGGCAGTAGATTTGGGGGGTGGGGTTGTTGTTGTTGATGATTTTATGGGGGTTTTTTGGTAAGCATGTGAACTATTTTCATTAAGTTATTATTCATGTAATTTCACCCATAATTTATCTCACATGAGAAATAAGCCAAAACAAAACCCAATGGACTCCAGTAGATTCTGACCAGATAGGCCAGATTAGCACTGGCCCATAGAACTTCAAACCATGTAATTTGTACGGAAGCTGAATGTCACAGTTTCTCCATTGAGCAGCATTGGGGTTCCACCTGTTACCCCCCTTGGTTAGGAGCCAAGTGCTTTAACCACTCAACAACCCGAACTCCTCATATAATAAACACTTTAATTAACTGCCACTCAGTGATTGAGTTATTGTGAGTAAACATTGATTTAGAGAAACCTAATGACATTCCATGACAATGGCGTCTATCTTCTTTGTTACCCCAATTATCGAGTTTATGCCCTGTGATGAGCCTAGTTAATAATCACTCCACACGGAACAGAGAAGGATACAAACTGGTTGATTCAAAGGCAAACCCTTTAAAGGAGCATGAGATAAACTGGTTATTTATTGGATGCTCAAATTATTCCAACCTCTAAGCAATATTTACACTCATTTATTTTGACACATATTACATTCGAATGGGCCATAATTCTTAGAAAACATGACACACAACATAAAGCCACAAAACACAGTAAGTGAAGACAGCGAAAACATAAAAGACGAATTCTCTAATTCATTAACTTGCCATCTATTTTTCCGCGGGTTGCTCCTTATCACTCTTTTACAATGACCGAGAAAGCTGGGGGGTCTATTTAAATCCAAGCAGAGCTCAAAGAGAAAATAGCTTACCGAACTTTGTTTTGGAACCCTTGGAAACAGTCAAAACATACAAGGATAAGTGTAGTGTATAACAAAATTAATCATACTGAATAAACGTGGCAGATGTAAATCAAAATGGCCGCAGTCTTGTTCACCTGTCTTGCTCAGTACTACCCCAAATGTACCATTCTCATTCCCAATTAGCGACGATTAGCTTTGGCAAATTTTCAGAATATTCCACACAGAATGCGCGCGCGTGCGCACACACACACACAGACATACACACACACACCACTTTGGGGCGTCAAAAAGTTTATAGAAAAAATTCTATAGAAAAATTAATGGATTCTTTCCAGGACACTTTTGAAACCCATTCATATGCAAATGTATATATATTTTCTTTTTTTTTTTTTAGCTCACAGCCTGTTGATAATATTACCCAGTCCTGTGTCATCCTCAGCATAGGTTGGAAAGCAGGGTGGTACTACATAATATTTTCATAGACTGATTTTCAAAAGTTGATCAAAAGAACTTTTATACTTAACTATTGAACTATATTTGTGCCTTTCTATACAACTTTAAAATATTTGAAGATTGAAAGAGTGCTTTACTCATTCTTATATATGCTTCATATTTCATACAGTGGTCTGTGTATTTCAAAACTAGCTCAGTGGTGTATAACAAAATGATTCAATAAACACACGAGTGCATAAATAAAATATAGATTGACCTCCTATACTTTTTCAGTTCTAGAGAGGCTAGCCTCAGCTACTATCTAAGAAATTTATGAATAATACTGAGTTGTTAGTCTTAATCCTATACAGGTTTGGAGCCAGTCAATATTTCTTTATGTATTTTTGTTATAAAAGTTATGTATCTGAATTGTAACTGTAAAAACTAAGGTTTATCATTCTTTAATGTACACATTTGAATGGATTATACTTAATATTTTAAGACCAAGATTTTTTGCTAAAAACTATGCGTGTGTTTTAGTTATTGAATAAACAACTAGGTGCTTTTGAAAATGTATTATCTCATATTTATTGATGCTAAATTCAAATCAGGTTGTTTGTTCTTATAGCTTTTTCCTACATATAAGAATTATACAGGTGTTACAAATAAGTTACTAACAAAAAAATGTAAATAACATCTTTATGTTATTTTCAATAGAATTGTATCCTAGAAATGTCAAAACAGATCATTTGTGTTAACTCAAATAATAATTTATAGATCATTCAAAGAAGTTTTAAGTATTAATATTCATGAGAACACATTACCTATAGAAATTATAGAAGTGTTTTAAAGATGCCTACTTTGATATTTCACAGAATTCGAAAAATGATATTATATGATATTGAAAATGATATTTGTGTTAGTCTGGGTACTTTAGAGAAACAAATCCACAGAAACTCATGTATAAGAGAGAGTTTTATATAAAGGTTAAGTGCTCATCAAGAAAACATCCCTACCCAGTGCTGCCTAAGACCACAAGTCCAACATTCACCCGTATGTCTGACACCAATCCACAAAATCCTCCTCCATCTCACAAAACACATGCAATGATGCAGACTGCAGGAGGAAAGCCAAATCAGTGACCGTGTAAATATCTCAGCACTGGCAGGGGTCTCCACACGGCTGCTCCAGCACCCAGGGCTGCATCAGGGTAGGTCCATGTGGCTTCTCCTTGGGGATGTCTTGCAGGAAGTGAGCCTTGGTAGCCGAAGCAGGGAACTGGCGTAGGCAGGTGAACCTGGTCTGACCATCCAAAGCAAGAGACCCAAGAACTAGAAAGGCTAGGCTCACCAAGCCATTTGTCTATCTGTTTCAAGTAATCTACATGTGTTTGTTGGCCAGGCTGGCACAATAAACTGACACAATATTATAAAATGAGACTGTGACCTTTTCCATTCCATTCCATGTTAAGAAGTATTTTTTATAAAACAACTATTTGGGATAGTTTCACCTATTAATGTCTCCAGCACCAGAAATATTGCTATATTTCTGTCATGGAGTGAATTAATTTTTACATCATTTTCTCTACATTAATAAAAATAAAATCTTGGCTTTAAAAATTCACACAAATATAAGACCAATTTTGAAGATGTAATGATTAAACAAATACACAGTGGGATTGTCCAGATTTTCCTGTGTAGATTCAAACACAGGATTTAAATGTGCAACTACTTTGGATTTTGATTGCCCTGTTAGTCATAATAACAAATCAAGATTATTTATTTATTTACTGCCTAAACATAATTACTAGGTATTCTGGTGTGATTTTAGAAGGCTAAAAATTGCTTTAAAGGCAAGTGAAAAATCCATAAATCACCTTGTGCCATGGATGGAAGGGGCTGGAGTGCATCATGGTGAGTGAAATGAGTCAATGACAAAAGGACATCTAATGTATGAAACCACTGATATAAGAGAAAATAAATTGAAAATATAAAAGACTTTTATACTACATGGAGCTAACTTTGGTTCCAAGGGAGGAAAGATAAAGCGGGACAGATGACGTACGTTAAATTGGGTGTAATGGAAGACAGTAGTCCACAAGAGGAATCCAGTCACAAGTCAAAGGTAAACTATTGGTAGGTTTTAATTATTAGTTTAAACTGTTGAATAAAAAGTTGAGGAACTAAAATATAAGCCCCTACCTAATTTACAACAAAAATTGGAAAAAAATAGTTTTATAGTTAGAAAATTCTGACTAAAATGCTCATTATAAATGTATTTCAGAAGATTATTAGTACACATAAATATAGTCTTTAAAGATGTGTATACTTTTTGAAAAACTGAACTCCTAGAAATTTACATAATTGCAAATGTCTTTTACGTTTTTAGGTTTCTTCATATGAAAGCTTATTTATGATAGAACATTGGGAATATTTAAATATCCAATAACAAAAAGATAAATTAAATATACCAAAAAAACAATTAGAATACAATTCAGTCACTTGAAAATTTTTAATTTTTAATAACATGTGTCTTAAAATGTCTTCACTTTATACATATATGTGAACACAAAGCAGAAAAGATGTGTGATTGCTCGTCTCATCGATGTTACTGTTAGTTTCTGTGGAATCAATTTTAATTTGTGGCGACTCCATATGATTTTAAATACTCAATTGGCTTATGAACAAAATCTCTTGACTATTCCTAGGTTGTGTTTTGTGTGTGCACATCCATCTTGTTTTAACTTTCTAACTTCTGGTAGAAGTGATTTAAATAAATTATGTTGATCTAACATTGAGGACAGGCTTCTGCCATTCTATCACTTCCAAAATGCATGGTGCCCCATGCTCTTAGTGTAGAAGACAGATGACAATTTGGCATTTTGACTCTGGTGAATATCAATAGTTTAAACTCACACAAACAAGCGTTACCCTCATTTCTTATTTTACTCTTAGTGATCTTTAAGCATTCAAGGGAATCTTGCTGGAAGTGAAATTATATTGAAAATTTACATTTGAAATAGACATGATGAAAAAAGTATCGCTAGTCTAAAGCTACAGTGAACTAAGTGTTGGGTGCCTAACCTCAAGGTGCATGGTTCAAATCAACCAGCCCCTCTGTGGGAGCAAGATGAAGCTGTCTGCACAAATAAGGATTTACAGTCTTACAAACATTAAGGAGAATTTCTACTGTCTCCTACGGGGTCAGAATCCTCTTGAAAGCAATGATTTTTGTGCTTTTTGAGTAGGTTAAGCCTACACTATAGGTTATCTATTGAGCTATTGATCTATAGTGTGGAAATTAACTAGTTGATGCATTTCTTCTTCAAACAAACAGTTGAAGTTTGACGCTCAGCAAATGTGGAGTCAATGGCAAGAGGTGTTCTCATGCTTCACATCCCCAGTTACAGATTTCCTCTACTCCAAGTTATAGTGATGCCATTATAACCTCTACCCAAACAACTGTACTCTAGAAACTTTTATAATTGTGATTTTTAATTGCTATCTATCAGTAACATTCTACCTGTAAAAAGTTCAATTGGATATAGATAATATTATGTCACTAATAATTTAGTGCGAGTAAAGTGATAAGATTCTACCATAGCCAAGGAGGGAAATGACTCTGAAAAGCAAGGTAGTTCTGACTGTCAGAAATTTCACTATATTTATAGAATAATAAAAATAAAATAATAATAAAGTGATGAACAGCTGCTGAGGCTGCTTATATATAAACAAAAAGTTCCTGGGATTTGTTTCCTCGGTTTGGAGAATTAGGTCATGAATTAACCCAATTATTGTTGTTAGGTGCCATGGAGTCAGTTCCAGCTTAAAACAGCCCTAGGTATATCAGATCAAAAACAGCAATTGTGTTTGAGGCCGTTGTAACCACTGTGTCAGCCCATTGAGGGCTTTTGTCCTTTCCAGGGTCTGGTCTCCCCTGACAACAGGTCCACAGTATCCTTACTTGCTTCTCAGGGACAGTCTGACAGCACTTCCCACAAGACAGATTGGCTTGTTCCCTGGCAGTCCATGGCATTATCAATATTCTTATTCATCCCCATAACTCAGATTGATTAATATTTCTCCAATCTTTCATAATCCTTGTATAATTTTCACATACATGTGAAATAACTAAAAATGCCATAGATTGGGCCAGGCACAACTTTGTCCTCAAAGTGACATCTTTACTTTTTCACATTTCACAGAGGTTTAGTGCAGCAATATATCCATTGATTTCTTGATGGTGGCTTTCATGAGCTTTGCTTGTGGATTCAAGCAAGCTAAAATCCTTTATAACTTCAAACTCTTCATCTTTATCTTGATGTTGTCTATTGGTTTAGATGTGAGAATTTTTTGTTTTCATGACCCTGAGTTCTGATTCATACTAAAAACTGAAATCTTTGATTTTCATCAGCTAGTGCATCAACTTCTTGTTTTCAGCAAGTGAGGTTATTTTATCTGCGTATATTTTGTATCAGGATGAGTACAGAAGCAAAACCATTGACTTTTGTATATGTATGTGTATCTATAGAGAGATGTATACCAAGAAAGGGCTCATACAGTTAGAGAAGTAAGTCCTTTCCAGTTCAAGTCCATGAGTCAGACATAAGCTAAGAGAGTTTCCTTTTTCTTGTAGATACAGGTACTTGTGAACAGGAAGCAGATAGTTGGAACAGGAAACTAAAGGCAAATAGATGCTGAATCTGAAATTGGCTAAACGAATCCTAGGTTTGAAACCTGCTATTGGCTCCTGAGATTGGCAGGCAATGTAATAAGAGATTAATGAACCATAAACAGGACCAAAATCCAGTAGAAGTAAGCTAGCTACTGCATATTGTCAGGGTTATAGTAAGAGTAGGCCACACATTGAATGAAATCTCCCTCAACTGTATCAAGATTGATTACATTAACATCTTGGCTGCTTCACAAAAGATCCCATTATGGAGCTGACTACAATATGTTAGGTCATACATATCATGGGAGAATATTGACCCACTTAAACTGATATAAAACTTATCTCATAGCTGTTTTTTAAAAAGCCTTCCACCAATCCTGATTGTGCATTCTTCTTCATATGGTTTAGCTTCTTAGATATTGGCTCAACATACAGATTGAATGTTGTTGTTGTTGTTGTTGTACTTATGTGTTGTCAAGTCATTTCCAACTCATAATGATCTTATATACAGCCAAATAAAACACCACCCACCCTTGCATCCTCCTCACAATTGTTGTGATGTTGGAACACTTTGTTGAAGCCAATGTGCTAATTCATCTTTCTAAAGGCCTTCTTTTTTCTCCCATTGCCTCTCTCCAGGGCCTGGTCTCTCCTGTTAACATGTATTTACATATGTACACAGCTATGTTTCTACGTCTGTCAGTGGTTTTGATTCCTAGATAGTTCCTCTGTTCCTTTTTATTTTCCTCCTGCCCCACTATCATGCTCACTCTTCATTTGCCTCAGTAATTACTCTCAGCTACACTACTATTGCTCCAACACCACCCTGGTTCCTACAACCGCCCCACCCCCCCACCCCCTTGCATTGATTTTAATTCCCTAGTTGTTCCCTTGTCCATGGCATTGTTTGCCCACTGCTCCCTTTCCCCCACCTCCTTCCCCCCAGTCCAAGACCCCCGGAACCATTGATCCTGTTACTTTCTCCTTGGGGTTTTTCTTAAGACTATTTTATATAGGCAGATAAAACACCACGAATGAAGACAAAATAAAAAGGAAACAAAAGATTGAAGGGGAGAAATAAAAAATAAAAAAACCTAGAAAACAAAATCCATACCGGATTCCAGGTTTGTTCCCTGACCTTTATGACTATCTCCCCACTGATCCTGGGGAGCTCTGGGTACTCCCCCTCCTAAGCTACTGAAACCTGTTTGGGGGACACCTCAGGGGTTTTGTGGCTTTGCTCCCATTGCTGGTCAGTTTTGTTCCTTTCTTAGTTCATCCTACTGGGGGAGGGGTGTCAGACTGGGCTTACTCCCCACATAGTGTTCCCCATATTGTCCTCTGTAGCGCTATGCACCAACAAGAGGACATCGTGTCTCAAGCTGTTGTCAGCCCTACAGTCTCATCTGTGCCTTAGCAGTTCCATGCAGGGACATCATCCACAGGACTAGACGTGCCTGGGTGTGGTCTAGTCCCTCCCTTTCTTTTTCTTCTTAGTTTACTCCCATGTGGGTGAGTCAGGCCAGCCTCTCTCCCTACCCTGTAGGTTCAGTGCTATCTTGCTTCCATAAGAATTGATTGTGGATTCAAGCAATATGAAATCCTTGACAACTTCAATCTTTGATCTGTTTATCATAATGATACCTATTGGTCCAGTTGTGAAGATTTTGGTTTTCCTTACGCTGAGTCATAATCCATACTGATGGTTGCAATCCTTGATCTTCATAGACAAGTGCTTCAAGTCCTCCCCACTTTCAGCAAGCAAGGCTATTACTAATCATCTTTCAACCTTTATACCACATTTTTCTTTATAAGATCCAGTTTTCCGATTGTTTATTTGCTTAGCATCCAGATTCAATAAGAATGATGAGAGAGGACAACCCAAACTCACACCTTTTCTCACTTCATAGCATGTACTATCTCCTTGCTCTGTTCACCCAAATGCCTCTTGTTCTATGTATAGGTTCTGCATGAGTGTAATGAAGGGTTCTGGAATTCCCATTCTTCTCAAAATTATCCATAGTTATTATGATCCACACAGTTGAATGCCTTAGCACACTCAATAAAACCCAAGTAAACATCGATCTGGTATTCTGCGCTTTCAGTCCAGATCCATAGGACATCTGCAATGATATCCCTTGTTCCAATTCCTCTTCTAAATCCAGTCTTAATCCTTGGCAGCTCCCTGTTAATGTACTGCTGCAGCAACTGTTTTTGAATCATATTTAGCAAAATTTTATTTTCATATGATACTACTGATGTTTTTTATAGTTGAGCATTTTTTATGGTTGAGCATTCTGTTGGAACTAGTGCAAACATAGATGTCTTCCAGTCTGATTGAATAAGTATGGTGCATAAATACAACCCTGAAGTACATGTTTCTTGATTTTAAATCATGCAATATTTTTGTGTTCCGTTTTAATGATTGCCTCTTGTTCCACATACAGGTCTCAAAGGAGCATAACTAAGTCTTCTAGAATTCCCATTCGACACAGTCTAACGCTTTTTCATAGTCAATAAATTAATGTAACATCTTTGTGATATTCTCTATTGTTAGCCAGGATGCATCTGATGTCAACAATTACACCTTCCAATCTAAGTCATCTTCTGAATCTGACTTGAATTTCTAACTACTCCCTGTATCTGCACTATAGAATCATTTTCCAATTAACTTCAATGAAATTTTATTTGCATATAACATTGATTTTTTCCTCATTCTGTTGAATCACTTTTCTTTGGAATGGGTATAAATATGGATCTCTTCCAGTCCATTGGCCAAATAGCTCTCTTTCAAATTTTCTAGTATATGCGAATGAGTACTTCCTGCGCTTACTAGACTTACTGAAACATTTTGAATAATATTGCATCAATTTCTGGAGCCGTGTTTTCCTTTAATGCCTTCAAAGAAGCTTGCACATCTTCCTTATTAGTATCAATTCTTGATCATAAGCTAAATCTTGAAGTATTTGATAGCCGAATAATTTTTATTGTATTCTTTCCACCCTCTTTTGAAGTTCCCTTCATCATTTAATATATGGACTATAGAAACATCAATATTGCAATGTGAGGCTTGGATTTTTTCATTTCTTTCAGTTTAAAATATGCTGACTCTGTTATTCCTTTTAGACTTTCCAAATCCTGTTTTTTGCATATTCCATTATAATACTTCATGTTTGTCCTTGAGCTACCCTTTGAAAATTTCTCTTTTGATCTTTTACTTTACATTTCATTAATTCACTTTAAGTACCTTTTAATTGAAGAATAAGCCTCATAATCTTTACTGGCACCTTTCTTGGTACCCCCCAAAAAATATTTCATTGAGAGCTAATACTGATATCATATCATTCCATAGTTCAATCACATCAAGCAGTATTGTAAAATTGTACCACAATCAGTTTCAAAACATTCTCTTCTTTTTGAACTCCTTGAAATCAGCTTTCTTGGTCTTTTTAATGACTTTCTTTGTTCAAGTATGATGTTCTTGGTGTTATGTCACAACGTGTGATAACTTCTGTCATTAATATCCAACGAGTTAAATCTGTATCTGAGTTGGTCTCTATATTAGGTGGGATATATGTAAGTCAAATTTTGGTATTTATGGTCTTTTAAAAATTATCTTCAGCTTCAACCTGAACTTCTTGGTGTTGTTAGTTGCAGTAGTTGTTTGGAGTTGTTTCCGACTCATAACAACACTATACACAATAAAAGGAAACACTTCCTAATTCTATGCCACAATTCTTGTCATGGTTAAGTCCATTGTTGCAGCCACTGTGTCAATCCACCTTGTTGAAGATCTACCTCTGTTTTGCTGCACCACTACTTTATCAAGCATGATGCCCTTTTCCACGGACTGGTCTCTCTTGATAACGTACCCAAAAGAGGAGAGATGAAGTCTCACTATCCTTGTATTCAAAGACTACTCTGGCTGTACTTCTTCCAAGACAGATTTGATTTTCTTTTTATAGTCCATGGTATTTTCAAGATTCTCCATCAGAATCAGAATTCAAATGCATAGATTCTCTTTTGATTTCCTCATGCAATATCAAATTTATCATGTATCTGAGGCAATTGAAAATAGCATGGCTTGGGACAGGCATACATTTGTCCTCCATGTAGCATCTTTGCATTTCAACCCTTTAAAGAGATCTTGTGCAGAAGATTAGGCAATGAAATATGTCATTTGGACCCATGACTGATGATTTCATGAGCATTGATTGAGGCTCTATGTAATATGAAATCCTTGGCAATTTCAATATCATCTCCAATCATCATAATGTTACCTATTGATCCAGTTGTGAGAGTTTTGTTTTTTGTTTATTCGTTTATTTTTTACATTGAGTTGTAAGCCATATTGGAAGGCTACAATCTTTGATTATCATTGACAAGTGATTAATATTCTCCTCACTTTCAGCAAGTGAGATTTAACCTATATCTGAACTACCGATTATCAATTTCACCTTGTTTTTACTCATACTATTGAACTTCTCCATCATTTTTTTCCACAGCTTAAAACATTTTCCCCTATATATCCTTTCGTTGGAGGTCTACATGTATAGTTATTGTGCATGTTGTTGAAAAAAGGAGATTTGAAGTGGAGAAGTCTTTAGTCTGCAACATTTTATAAAGGATGTCCAACTGCATTTCTAGAACATCCTAATGAATTGGCCCAATAACATGTTTAGTAATTCAGTTCTACCTCCTAGTTGACATAATAATTTATTCCTATGCTCCTGGAGCCGCTGAGAAAGACAGAAAGTCAATGATAGGAGAAGGAAATTGAACAATTATCTCTGTGAATAATTACATTTTTTGCTATAATACCAGAATAATTCATTGTGCCTGTTTAACATTCCTGAACATTTTGTTTATAGATTCCATAGGATAATCCTGGTCAAATCAGATAAATGCAGAATAGAATTTCTGTCTCCACCCCCAGCCAGTCCTGGGGCTTTGGGGCTCGGCTCAAGGGGAGTTCCTCTGGGACATGGGGGTGCAGTGAATGGTGTGACCCTTTGCTGGGCATGCCGACACAGTAGGGGATGCTGGGCCCCTCTAGGGTTTCCCTTATGGGCTCTGATTAATGCCTTCCCTTTTGCTTAAAAAAAATGCAGAACAGAATTTTTAATTCTCATAGAGTCCAGACTTACTGGTGTAATAATAGGACAAACACCTGTCAGTAATGTTCTATAATAATCTTTAAAAGTTACACAAACAAAAAAAAAATCCCCCGAAGTCTTCATCAAATAATTGGTGAATTTAGCTAATAAAGGATATCTGCCTTCAAAAGTGTGCTTTTCTAAGATGCATTT
>NW_022111301.1:3579553-3586310 GCF_000313985.2 Echinops telfairi | reverse complement strand
CTTTATTTATATGACTAATTTGCATGTTACCCCAAAACACAGACACACATGCAGACATGTATATAAATGTATGAGGGGGGTGTTTCAAAAAGTTCATGGAAGAATAGAATTAAAAAATAATGGAAATTTCCCAAGAACTTTTCTGAAGCTTCCTTGTGTATTTGTGTGTGGGTGTATGTGTGCAGTAGTAGAAAGAAGTCAATTTTTTAAGTTTTTATTTCAAAACTTCATTTGTAAAAATGTCGATTATGGCCCTTACTAAATTGAATTGTCAGATGGAATATGATACTCTACATTTATAATTCCTCCAGATTCTGTCTAACCTTTGTGTCTGTGTCTACAATAAAAGCTAGTACTAGCTCATCATACAATGAACAAATGACTGAAAATAAAGATCAACACTTTTAATGACTCTCTGAAGTGTTTAAATCTACTAGTAAACATCCAAATGTACTACTTAGGAATCTGAATTAATTGTATTAATTGTCTCAATTTCAAATAAATGCAAGAGTCTCTAATGGCGCTTGAAAAACTAATTGCATGTTCTCTCAATCACCGAAGAGTTAACTGTTTCCAGAACTTCTATTATGGCCTTGTGATATTGAGCTGTATGCCTTTGTCTGTTCATCTGTCTTCAAATAGTATTCACAATTTCTCTACCCACTAGCATAACTCTTATAGTATGCAAACTTAGTTTTTTTCTTTAAAGGGCATAAGGTGTACATCAATCATTCTCGTGCCCTAATTTTCCTGACAAACCTGACAATTTTAACTCTTCTAGTTGCTTATGACATTACATTCTTGCAATCATAATGAGTCTGAGTCTACATCTGAACTTGTTTCATGAAGCAAAACACTGTGTGTTTCAGTTGAATGGTAACTCCCTTTATGATAAATAAAGCAAGTGATATTCTGTAATAGGTATAGCTTCAGGTAATTTTCATATAACTGGAAGTAGTAGAGAGTAGAGTTTCAGGATGTTTATCCAAAACATTGTCCATAAGATGTCACCCAATATTTGTATACCACATATCTTCCTTATAAAGAGTTTTAATGGCTTTGCTGATAAGAACAAAATGTTTATATTACTTTTATTAAGTTCCTATATTGTATTTATTAAAAAGAATAACTTGAAAACAGAGTGACAAGAAATCAGCTCCTATACTTAATCTCCAAGGTAGCCCATCCAAGATACCGTTAAACTCTTTTTTTTTTTATAAATGAAAGGAAGGGAGGATAAAATAAAGCTTTGTAACTTTCAAAATATATTTCATTGTAGCATATCTATTTTTCCCTTGAAACAGTAAGACTAAGCAACTTATATCTAAAAAAATATTTACTTCCAATCATCTACAGAAGGGAATTTAGGCTGTTTCCAACTTCTTGCTATTGTGAACAGTTCTGCTGTGAACATGGGGAGCAAATGGCCAGTCAAACTGTGTCGTATTTCCTTTGGGTATATGTCCAGTAATGGTATTGCCTGATCATATGGTATTTCAATTATCATCTGTTTTAAGTAATGTCATATCACCTTCCACAGTGACTATACATACCTACAAGCCCACCTGCAGTGGAGAAGAGTTCCAGTCTTACCACAACCCCTCCAGCACTTGTTATGGGATTCTCAGATTTCTTTAATTGGGCTACCTGTGTGGGTGTTAAGTGGTATCTCATGGTTTCTTTGACTTGCAGATCCTGCATGGGTAGTGAACGGGAACATTTTTTCATGTGTTTATTAGGAATTCAAATGTCATCCTTGGTGAATTGTCTATTCAGGTTCTTTGCCCACAATTCAGGGATAGGAGGAAAGTGGTAACTAAACACAGTGCATTCGAGAGTTGAGTATAGAACAAAGGCATAAATTTGACTTTAACTGCACGTTCCCCCCTATGATGCATGCTGGACTTGATCTAGTTTCCAACATTTTCTGTAGTTTTGCTTTGTATTGTTTGGTTTGGTTTTTGTTTGTACATAGTAGGGTGGGTCTCACAGGTATTAGGTTATTGGGAGTCACACCCTTGAAATTGTTTTATATGGGTTTTTTTGTGGTTGTTTGTTTTGGTATATGAAATCAAGGGTTGAGGAACCTATAGAGATGGCAAGAAGACTAAGGGTTTCATTGGTAGAGGTACTCTGGTTGGTGGTGACATAAATGGGTGACAATGTCAATGGATCCATGTAGAAAAGGAATGTTTGAAAACTGTGGTTGCAAATGTACTATTCTGCTGAATGTGATTGAACTATGAAATGATATGCTATATGTATCAATTCCCAATTAATAATAATTTTTAATGTACCTCCATAATTAAGCTATCTACTTATGTAAATTTGTAAGAATTCAGTTTAATAGCTTTTTCTTTTTCATCATGGGAAATAAGAGCTGATTATCATCTATCTTATTTATATTCATTGAAAACATTATATGAGCTAATCATGATTAAAATCTCTAATTCATCCCTCAAATAGGCTATTAATTTGATGATTGAACAACATGATGCATGTATAGAAGTCTACCATTTTTACTGGTTTTTTGTTTATTTGTTTTTGTTATTAACCAACAAGGAGTCAGCCAGTAACTAGCACATAAACCACCAACCCATCCAACACTGCTTCCTTTTCTAGTCAATGAAAATTTGTGAACAGCACTAACCACAATAGTTAGATGAATTTATGCCAACTTGAAGAAGTGTTTCCCTGGGGTGTGGCCTTCTCATAAAGAGGACTCTGGGAACTTCCTTTTCTGCCAGTCCACCTTCCTGCAGTCTGGTGGCCACCCTGAGAGTTGCCAGTGTCCTGCCATGTTTCCACTGACGTTGGGTGAATATGACTGCACATATTGGTCTGTGATCTTTCTGAATTTTGCAATATTGCATGTAGTTGTGTGTTTGAAGAGGGACTTGTAGACTGGTATAGGACTTATAGATGTGAGTTGGACTGGCCCGGGACATTTTCTTGACACGCAATTACTTCTTGAAATAAAGCTCTTTCTCATATGAGTACACACATGAGTGTCTCCCGATATGTTTGCCTAGTTAACCAGACCTAACACACTTACTCAGTCTCATTTCCTACCATTTCAACATCTCAGAAGATACTTATTTGATATCTATCATTTGAATCACTGATGACAATTGGTGGTACTACAAAGTAGATATTGAGCTATTGACACAAGGTTTAGTAGTCCAAACCCACTAGCCGCTCCACAAGAGAAAGATTAAATGGTCTGAGCTATAAAGATTTACAAACTTGGAAACACTCTAAAGTGTTTCTGAGTCAGAATCAATTTTATAGTAGTAAACGTGGGGTTTACTCTGTCCATCCTCAAATGTCCCCAACCATAAACAAATACGAAAAAAGAACATCAACATAAGCTTGAGAATTTTTTCTGAAATTATCAAATGTTTTCTGAGACATACTTCCTCCTATACAGTTCTTTGATCAAAATGAGAGTTGAATATTTCAGAAAACAGAGACCCATAGCTGTTTATTCTAAGATAACTTTGAAGCAGAGGAAAGAGAATTAACTGCCAGCTGACCTTAGGGGCTAAATTTGCAAGAATAAATGAAGTTGATTTTTCCCCTCTGCTAGTGTGTATAATTGATTTTAGAGTACTGGATCAGGGACAATGTAAATAAAATTATGAAATTTTGAGTAAAATAGCTTGGATTTATATAATATATTCTTTAGTACAACAACAATTTTTATTCAAGTCATTTCATTATTTCAATAGTAATTTTCAAAAGAAAGTTTAAGAATACTGAGATAAAATATAAAATAGTGCACACAAAGTATTCTTTTCTTTAAGTCACATCACCTCAGAGGTACAAGGTAGAATGATACAATAGTTGTCAGTTTAGAGTCACTAACTGATTTCATGGAATTTTACTGCCTGGAATTAAAGAAAGAGGAGGGAGTACTTACAGCATTCTGTTCTAATATCTATTCCCCATACCAGATCAGTCCTTTTTGCATGGCCATCTTGTCAATGAAACCATTCACACACTATACCCACACCATAGACTCTCGAGCAGCAGAATGCTTATTCATCCCTAAATGCTTGGATGCCTTTATTTTTTATACCAACTATTTTTCCAAATCTACACACTTAACTTTATTTTATTTTATTTTTTTTATTAAAAGATGATTTTATTAGGGCTCTTACAGCTCTTATAAACAATCCATACATCAATTGTATCAAGCATGTTTGTACATATGTTACTGTCATGCTTTTCTAAACATTTACTTTCTATTGAGCCCTTGGTATGAGCTCCTCTCCCCTCCCCACACCCACCCTCGTGACACGCTGATAAATTATAAAGTATTGTTATTTTCAATCTTACACCAACCTCAATCTTACACCAAATTGTTATTTTCAATCTTACACTTACCTCTCCCTTCCCTCACGGTTTGTGTTGTTCGTCCCCCTGATGGGGTTTGGGGGCGTTTATGTGTTGAACCCCAACTAATTAAACAAAAATATTTGTTGTCTCATCACTGCTTGTTAAGGGCTTCTCTTATTCCTATATTCTCTGTAAAACTGCTATTCTCTTTGTTGCATAACTTAATTAACTTCAAGTTGTATCAATGGCAGTTTTAGAGGGCATGATAATTACTGCAGGATATCTTTATCAAAAGTGTTCGCTATAAACTAGTAAAAATAAAAATTCATGGGAAAATATGAAAAAAAAAAAGATCTGGCAAAACATTCAAGTGTCTTTCCTCCGAATTATGTCCCCCCACATAATTTTTTTTAAGTTTATCAGGCTAGAAAGAAATATAATTTCATAAGTTTCAAACAGGAAAAATGTGTTTGTAAGTTTTATCATGGTCATATTTTACATGTATTAAATTATGACCATATTTCTTATATGAAATCACTCAATTTATCCAGAATCCAGAATATTAAAGTGCACATACAGTTTGACTAACTCCACATACTACCCATTTGAGTTTTAGCTCGAGCACACCCCATTACACTCTCCATCCAATAAAATCTTGTAGTCTTTGAAAGATCTTGATGTTCATCCAAAAACTCTTCTTTACAAGCAATAGCCCTGAGTAAGCAGTCTTTCCTCGTGTGAGATACTTGCTTTGGCTTCCCTGCTAGTGAAAACTGCTTTCACAAACAAAAGAAGTTAAGCCAAAAACTTTGGAGAAGATTGCGATAAATGAGTTTTGTATTTCTACATACTTTTTTAAGATATTCTTTTTGGGATGTCTTTTATAAAACTAGTCATGCATTGAACCAGAATGTTTGGCTGCTAACTGGAAGATGAGTGATGTGGACCACTCAGATGGTCCACAGGAGGAAGTCCTGACCATTAGCATCCGTAAAGATGTCAGCCTAGGAAGCCACACTCTATTCTATAAGGTCACTAGGCCATGGGATCAAAGAGGGCAAACAACAAGCCAGTCCATGTAGTTCAATATATTCTACTTGCAATGTTGGGCTGGTATCATCCATGTATGTTAAAAAATATGAATAATTGAGAACTTTTGAGATGGACTGGCAGTTGCCAAGCATCTAGTGTATAAGCTAAGGCCTAATTTATGGAAAAGTCAACCAGGGAACCTGTGATAGTTAGGTTTTGTGTCAATTTGCCTGGGCCAGTATTCTCAGTGGTTTGCCACTTAAGGTCTAGTAATTCCTTCATTGTATGACTCGGCACAATGAAATCAAGTCCGTAAAAATCTTGTAGCAAGATTAAGGTGGAATGAAATTCCCTTACTCAGGTCACACCCCTGATGCAATTGAAAGGAAGTGTCCCCAGGGGTGTGACCTGATTCCTATGTAAGGCCACCATGAAGAAGCTTGCTTGACTTTTGCTGCTAATCAATCTTTTGTTCTTTGGATTGGAGCCCAAGGCCTGCTATGTTGCCTGTTCATGCTAGGAGCCATCAGTGGCCAGTCATTGACTTGCTGACCTTGGATTCGTTAACCTCTCCAGCCACAGCTGGACCGACTGACCAAAGATTCATCTACCTCCTCAGCCGCTAACCAGTGTGTTCCTGCCAATCTGGGGAAGGATTATCATCCCCAAAGCTACGTGGATCAAGAGAGACCTCCGGCTCCTTGCTATAGACTTGGGACTAGATTAGCCTTGCCTGCATCTTCAACAGCATGAGCCCTTTTCTTGATACAAAGCCTCTCTCTCTCTCTCTCTCTCTCTCTCATTCGCTCGCTTGCTCATTTCCCACCCCCCACCCCCAAAAAATCATCACTGGTTTTGCTTCTTGTCTAATACAGACCCTGGTATATCATTTGGTAATACTTGTATCTGGGGCTCAACATCAGTTTTATTTGACTATTTCTTGATATCTGCAGTACAGTTAAAGTTTAATTTTAAATGGTTCCCTTAACATGAGTCAATTACAATTTACTTGTGATCTACAAATTAAGATCCTCTGCACATGAAATTCCTCAAAAACAGGGTATACAGGTTTATAATTTCTGTTTCAGACAGAAATCAAGAAGAATATAAATGTAAGAAGGAAAGAAATAAGCAAAGTACATAAAAAATTTAAATGTAAGCTAATTACAGATATAGTAGATATGTTTTACGTGAAGCCAGATGAATCTATAATTTTGATGTATACCAAAATTATTTAAGGCAAAAAGGATTAATAAAATAGTAGCAATTTCTTTAAAAAAGAGAAAATGTTAGCAATTAAAAATGCACTTAAGCTTTATAGCTCCTCCTTTGAAGGAATTATATATAAAAATAAAATGTTTTCATTTCAATAAAATACTTTAAA
>NW_022111301.1:3576346-3577594 GCF_000313985.2 Echinops telfairi | reverse complement strand
AGACCTGCGGAGATAATAACATGCACAAAAACAAGACAGAGCAAAACCAAGCAACAACATACAGTAAAATAACAACAATAACAAACCAATGACAAAAAACAAAACAAAACACAAGAAAGAAAAGCTTGTAGTGAGTTCAAGGATCATTTGTTGGCCTTTAGGAGTGTTTTCCAGTCCAGTCTGTTGGTGCACCATGCCCTGGCCCCAAAGTCCAACTTCAGCATTCCCTGGGAACCTCTCCACTCCATTCTCTTGCTGTTCTGTTGCACCCCTCCCCCCCTAGTGTTTTGCCTTGGAGTGGCTGGATCAGATCGGGTGTAATTCCCACACTCTGTCTCCAGTGTTGTTCCATGGAGGGCTATGGGTCAGTGAGGGGCGTCATGTCTCATAGTGGGGCTGGTCATGTGGTCCTCTCTGTGGACTGACTGCTCTCATTGGGATCATCTTCCTCAAGGCCTGGGGGGCCAGGATGTGCTCCACTCTCTCCTTCTTCCCCTTCATCTGGTCCCGTGTGCTCCAATCAGCTATGTCCCTCTCTGGAAGCTGCAGATTCAATGCCGTCTTTTGAAATAAATTCTTCTGGGGGGAGGGGCAGGTGTCCATTTAGTATTTGGAATTGGGGCCAGCCCCCGCAGACTTCTCCACTGGTTCCTTACTCCATGCCGGCATGTTGCATTCACATCTTGGGGCACTGGGTTGAAATCTGGTCCCTCTTTCCCTGTGGCAATATAAGCAATACCATCCCCCTGGGTGGGTTAGTGCCCTGTACCCCCACTACCCATTTACTGTATTTGTTTGTTTTTCTTCCTTCAGGCATCAAAGAACAAAAAATCATATAATTGTATGCTCACCTCCAAGATACAATCGCTGAAGACAAATAGGTGCATAAGCAAATGTGGTGAAGAAAGCTGATGGTGCCCAGCTATCAAAAGAGATCGTGTCTGGGGTCTTAAAGGCTTGAAGGTAAACAAGAGGCCATCTAGCTCAGAAGCAACAAAGGCCACAAGGAAGAAGCACACCAGCCTGTGCGATCACAAGGTGTCGAAGGGATCAGGTATCAAGCATCATCAGAACAAAAAATCTTACCCTAGCAAATGAGGGCGGAGTGCGGAGTAGAGACTCAAAGCCCTTTTGTAGGCCACTGGAGATCCCCTTGCAGAGGGGTCTCGGGAAGGAGACGAGCCAGTCAGGGTGCGATGTAGCAATGATGAAAAATACAACTTTCCTCTAGTTCCTAAATGCTTCCTC
>NW_022111301.1:3573881-3575770 GCF_000313985.2 Echinops telfairi | reverse complement strand
AAATTCAACAATAAAAAATAAATAAATAAAAGTGTAAGGGTGTAGTCTAGCCTGTCAATCAGGTCAATAGCCTGATGGTGACTTCTTATGGGCGTGGCCTTCTCATAAGGAGGGTCCTGGGAACTTCTCCCTCTCTCTGCCTTCACCTTCCTGCTGGCAGACCCTGATGATGGCCAGAGCTCTGGAGATTCACCCACCTTCACTGGATCCACGGGACATTGCACCCACTGGCCTGTGATCTTTCTGCATTCTACATCAGTGTATGTGACTTCATGAGTCTGAAGAGGGACTTATGAATGAGTATTGGACTTATGAACTTGATCTGGACTGGGCTGGGATGTTTGGTTGATATATAATTATATCCTGCTTTAAAGCTCACTCTCTTACACACACACACAAAAGAAGACAAAAAGCAACTTCCTATATTAAGAAATAATTTTAAAAGGGGTTGTCAGATAAATCAGATAGTTTCAATACTAATCAGATATCAAGAATGTAGATTAATTGTTAGAGGTAAGGATGTTGTCTTCCTAGGATGTACACGGCTGAACAACTTCAAGCCTACAGCTACGAGCCTAGGGCTTATCAGATCAAGAATGGATGCTACTTGAAGTGAAACCTAAACCATGAACGACAAATAAAAAGAGTGAGAGAAAACCTGCCATTGTGTGCTTACGTTTCCTCTTGAGTAGAGCAGCAGTGGACGTGCTCACCTGCTAACCAACAGGACAAAACCCAACTTCACAGCAGCAAGATGCTTCAGTAAAGTATCTTAATCTTTGGAATTCGACAAGGCTATTATTCTATTCTGTTCTATGGGGTCACTATGAGTCCGAATCAATTTAACAGCCATGGCTTTGGGGATTGTGGTTTATGCATTTTCTTCTTGGGAAGAACAGTCGACAAACTAGAGGATAAATATTCTCTCCTTCAGGAAGCTTGAGAAGTGATACTATAAACAACAACAACCAAAAAATCACTAATAGTCAAAGAAAAAATTGGATGTTTATTTATTTAACGAGTATTTGGTGGTAACAAAAGTTACAGAAAGATTTAGAATAATAACACTTTAAAAATAAGTTACATGGCAGTGTGATAGATTAGAGGGGAACATAAACTATGTTTTGCCTTACATGTTTATCCATGAAGTTGACTTCTTCCTTCCATTAATTTGATGACCAGTTGACCAGTTCTACAGGGAAATGGCATTCTGGGACTTCCAAAACTAAGCGATAAAAAGGCTTGAGGCTTTTGCCCTACCTTGCTGGAGAGATCATGTGGTGAAGTACTCAAATTATGATGCTGTTGTTAGGTTCAGTCAAGTCAGTTCCAACTCACAGTGGTCCTGTTCACGGAGGAAACACTACCTTGTCCCGATATAGTTTTACAATTGTTATGTTTGAGATCATTGTTAAAGCCACTGTATCTTTCTAATTGAGCATCTTTTTTTCTTTTTCATTGACCCTCTACTTAATCAAGTATGATGTCTTTTTTCAGGAGCTGACCTCTCCTGAAAACCTATCCAAATGACCTGATGTGAAGTCTCAGGATGCTCGTTTTTATACATCTTCTAAGAAAGATTTGTTTGTTGCAGCTCAAGGTAATTTCAATATTGCTGCAGTTCAAGGTAATTTCAATGTTCTTGGCCAACAGCATAATACAAAGGCATCAAATCTTCAGTATTTTGGATTCTTTGTGTCGGTTTCAAATTGGCCTGCAGCAATTCAAAACATCATGACTTAAGTCATACAAATTACAAAGATTCTGTTTTCTTTTCAGATTCTCAAACTTCAAAAGGAATTATTTGAAAATATTCTAATTGAACTAGCTTTAAAATAAATAGAATACTAATTATACACTGTGTATAGAAGTACTTTAAAACAAAAAAA
>NW_022111301.1:3568668-3572851 GCF_000313985.2 Echinops telfairi | reverse complement strand
CCAATGCCCATCTGTAGACAATTGGACATCCCCTCACAGAGGGGTAGCCGAGAAGAGATGAGCCAGTCAGGGTGCAGTATAGCACCGATGAAACACACAACTTTACTCTAGTTCTTTGGTGCTTCCTTAACCGTACTATCATGAATTCAATTCTACCTTACAATTTGGATTAGACCAGAACATGCACACTATTACAGATAAGAGCCTGCAACACAGGGAATCCAGGAAAGATAAACCTCTCAGGGAAAACAATGACAGTAGAGATACCAGGAGGATTAAGGACAGTGGGGGAGAAAGGGGTAATTGATCACAAGGATCAACCTAGAACCCCCTCCCAGGGGGATGAATAATGGAAAAGTGGGTAAGGGGTGACGGAGGATGATTTAAGATATGGAAATAATAAACTATAACCAATCAAAGATAGGTGAAGGAGGTTGGGTAGGGGAGGGAGGGGGAAAATGGGGAGCTGATATCAGGGCCTCAAGTGAGAATAGAATGCTTTGAAAATGAAGATGGCAGCATATGTGAAAATGTGCTTGACACACCAGAAGAATGTATGTATTGAATGTGATAAGAGATGTAAGAACCCCCAATAAAAGTATTTTTTTTAATGCTACAAGTGGATTACTAGGAGCAATAGTGAGTGGTGCCATGCCAGTTTCCACTCCTTGGTTCTTGGACCCATGAATCCTGGGTATTGGAGACACAGCACCATATATTGGCCACTGGCTTAGAGCCTACACAGCCTCCTGGAGAACATTGCCCCAGTCCCACAAATCGTTGCCACATAGTTGGTGCTGTAATTGTGTCTTTAGGAGCCCATTCCATTGTCTATCAAGCCAGCTGCTTCAGGATGATGGGGAACATGATATGACCAGTAGATTCCATAGGCATGGGCTCATTGCCACACTTCATTTGCTGTGAAGCAACTTCCTTGAGGTGAAGCAACGCAATGTGGGATGCCATGCTGGTGGATAAGGCATTCTGTAAGTCCATGAATGGTAATTTTGGCAGAAGCATTGCATGAAGGGAAGGCAAATTCATACCCAGAGTAGGTGTCTATTCCAGTAAGAACAAAATGCTGCCCCCTCCATGATGGAAGTGGTCCTATGTAATCAACCTGCCACCAGGTTTCTGGTTGATCTCCCCAAAGAATGGTCCCATATATTGGACTCTATCAGTTTCTGCTGCTGGCAGATGGGGCACTCAGCAGTGGCAGTGGCCAAGTCCGTCTTGGTGAGTGTAAGTCCATGTTGCTGCGCCCATGCATAACTTCCATCCCTACCCCCAAGTCCACTTTGTTCATGTGCCCACTGGGCGATGACAGAAGTGTTGGAGGAAAGAGGAGGACCAATCTCCACAGTGGGTGTCATCTTATCCACTTGATTGTTAAAGTCCTCCCCTTCAGAGGTAACCATTTGGTGAGTGTTCATATGCTTTGAGCATTCATACCCCTTCAGAGGTAACCGTTTGGTGAAACACGATTATCTTGACTTTTTTGGCCTATTCATAGAGGTCTATGCACATATCTCTTCCCCACACCTCCGTGTCATACATTTTCCAATCATCTTCCTTCCAATTCCCTGACCATCCAACCAAGCCATTAGCCACAGCCCATGAACCAGTATACAGTCTCACATCTGGCCATTTTTCCTTGCAGGCAAACTCAATGGCCAGGTGCTCTGCTCGAAGTTCTGCCTGTTGGGAAGATTACGCTTAACCACTGTCCTTTAGGGAGATCCCAAAAAGGGGCGGTAGTTCTGTTGCTGTCCACTTATGAGAGGCACCTGCACATCAATAAAACAAGCATGAATTTTCTGTTCTTCAGTTAAATTATCATAACAAACTCTCCAGTAGGCCCCATGTGCAGACTAGGTGAAGGAAGTGGAGACTTGGGGTTTTTGGGTCACTTCTTCATGCAGCTAACGTGTACCTTCAGCTCCTCTGCTCTAGTCCAATCTCATGTATACCACTTCCATTGAACAATGGAGAGTTGCTGTGCACATACACCTTTTTGACTCTGTGGGTCAGACAATACCTGGTTCATGATGGGCAACTCAGGCCTCATGGTGACTTGGTGGCCCATGGTGAGGCGTTCAGTCCCCACTAAGGCCCAGTAACAGGCCAATACCTGTTTTTCAAAAGGGAGTAGTTGTCTGCCGAGGATGGCAGCACTTTACTGCAAAATCCCAAAGGTCAGTGCAGCGGTTCTCAACCTGTGGGTCACGACCCCTTTGGGGATCGAATGACCCCTCACAGGGGTTGCCCAATTCATAACAGAAGCAAAATTACAGTTATGAATTATTAATGAAAACAATTTTTTGGTTGGGGGTCACCACTACATGAGGAACTTTATTAAAAGGTTGCAGAATTAGGAAGATTGAGAACCACTGGTTTCTGCTGTGATTCACCAATAGGGGTCTGCCAGAGACTCCACCCTACATCTTTATCTACAATTGACACCTCTAACACCATTGGGTCAGGAAGATCATATGGCCCCATGACAAAGCAGCTTGCACAGCAACCTGGACCTATTACAGAGCCTTTTCTTGTTCTGGGCCCCACTCAAAATTGGAGGCCTTTCATGTCACTTGATAAACAGGTCGAAGAAGAACACCCAAATGAGGGATATGTTGCCTCCAAAATCTGAAGAGGCCCACTAAATGTTGTGCCTCCTGTTTAGTTGTTGGGGGTGGGGGGCAGATGCAACAGCTTATTCTTCACTTTAGAAGGAATATCTCGACATGGCCCACACCACTGGACCCTTAGAAATTTTATTGAATATTCATTGGGCTGATTTCCCAACTCTTTGAACGCAGATGTTGTACCAAGAATCTGGAGTCTTTGATACATCCTCCTTAGTGTGTCCACTCAGCACAATGTCACCAATAGATGGACCAGTCTGACATTTTGTGGAAGAGAAAGGCCATCAAGTTCCCTTTGGACTAAATTATGTCACAGGGCCGAAGAGTTGATGTACCCCTGGGGGAGAGTTTTGAATGTGTATTGTTCTCCCTGCCAGCTGAAGGCAAATTGATTCTGGTGGTCCTTCGAGATTGAGAAGAAGGCATTGGCCAGATCAATAGCTGCATACCAGGTACCAAGAGAAATATCAATTTTTCTCAAGCAATGAAATCACAACTTGAACAACAGCTGTGATTGGAGTCACCACCTGGTTAAGTTTATGATACTCCACTGTCATTCCCCAGGATCCATCTGTCTTCTTTATTAGCCAAATAGGTGAGTTAAACAGGGATGTGGTAGGAATCACCACCCCTGCACTTTCAAGTCTTTGATGGTGGCACTGATCTCTGCAATCCCTCCAGGAATGAGATACTGCTTTTGGTTTACTATTTTCCTAGGCAATGGCAGTTTCAATGGTGCCCACTTGGCCTTTCCTACCATAATAGCCCTTATTCCACATTTCAGGGATCCAATATGGATCCAGTTACTAAGTAAATCTATTCCAATGATGCATTCTGGAACTGGGGAAATAACTGCAGGATGGGTTTGCGGGCCCACTGGACCCACAGTGGGGAGTACTTGAGCAAAAACTCCATTGATAATTTGACCTCCATCTGTCCCCAATCTGACTGGTGGGCTTTCAAAACACTTTGGGTCTCCTGGAATTAGTGTTAGTTCAGAACCAGTGTGCAGTAATCCCTGACAAGTTTGATTATTTCCTTTCGCCCAATAAAAGGTCACTCTTGTGACAGGCCATGGGTCCCTTTCGGGAAGACTAGAAGAAAGACTAACAGTATAAATATTTGGTGATGTAGCAGGGTCCTTCTTCAAAGGGACATAGTCTTCCCTGCCTTCAAGGAATTTTGGGTCTGTAAACTGGTTCAAGTTTGAAATTGATTAAGTGTTTGTGACTCTATATTCTGCTGTTCACCTGATCTAGCATTCCTCTGCCTATAAATATTTAGTAGGTTTCCCTATTAAAAATCAAGTAAATATTTAGTAGGTTTCCCATGTATTTCACTCCTAGGGACACCACGGCTAAGTAGCTGTGGTAGTCACCTATTCTGGTGTCAATTTAAGGATTAAGAATGTAAGGGTGGAGTCTCGGCTGTCAATCTTGAGATAGTCAATGAGACTTCTGTGTGGGCATGGCCTTCTCCTGAGAATTCTGGGAAATCTGGTACTTCCTCTTTGGAGGCAGAAAACATCTCTCTCTCTC
>NW_022111301.1:3567406-3568235 GCF_000313985.2 Echinops telfairi | reverse complement strand
TTTTGTGTATAAACCTCTCCCTTATATACATATGCATGTTTATGAATTTGTTTCTCTAGTCTAGCCAGACTATCACAGTAGCCAATGCCATAAATCCACATGAGACAGTTTGCTTTGACTATTAAAGAAACATTGCTCTCCATTATTATAACCATGCCCACCCTGTCTCTGTTGATTCAGTGCTGACACCTGCCCTCTACCACCATGAGGACCAATTAGCCCCATTTTAGGTAAATGTCGGAGTTCACTTAAGGCCATTAATCCTGGTATATATGAAATAGCAATCACATGTGTCTTAACAGATGCTGTGGCCCACTTCACAAAATTATTCTTTATGGTTGCGGTGAAAAATATGTCCTTAGGGTACTCCTTTTTTGGGTGAATGGGATTATCCTGATAGATCCATTCCAAAATACCAATTTCCCTAAACTTTTGGATGCCTTCTTCTAATCTACAGTGTATCACGGTAGGTCAGGTACATCAAGTTGGTCTAATCCAGGCCATCTGGAAGCCCATGCTTCAGTGAACCAACAAAATAAACAATTAGATTCTCTCTTAACCTCTCTTCCTGAGACATTGAAAGAAGAATCTGTGCTTAGGGGTCCCATATCAAGAAACCCAGACTGGTCTGATGTCACAGTCCTTGCACCAGTATCCCACACCCTCAGTAACTATTCCCAGGGATATTCCCCAGGGAACTGTTTGTACATATTAGAAAACTCAAGCAAATCTTTATGAGTATAGCACACCTCTTCCTGAATCATCATCTCAAACTCACCTTTAGGAACTATCTGAGAATTAATTCTAGTTATAGGTCTTGAGAAATAAC
>NW_022111301.1:3561371-3567100 GCF_000313985.2 Echinops telfairi | reverse complement strand
AAAACAAGAGACCCGAGAACTAGAAAGGCGAGGCTCACCACCCATTTATCCCTCCGCCTTTCAATTAGCCCCACATGTGATTATTGGCCAGGCTGTGCTGGCACAATTAACTAACTAATAAAGCATCTTCCCCAGGAAATTCTACAGATGCAGTCCCACCTGGCATTTCAGCTTGAACAGTTTGGTTAATCTGCTCAGGTGTGGGTCCTTTTACTGATATTGGATTAATACCTTCAGTTGGGAGGGGTGGATCTATTGACTGGGATGGCTCAATCAATGCTAGGGGCTCAAATCAATATCCTCCGCTTCTGGGTCATCAGTCCATATGTTCTCATTCCACGTTTCAGGTATTAATATCCTTACTTTAATATCAGACACTGTTTCAGACCTGCAATTCAGCTGATGCTGTAATTCCGCTACATGTATGATGAGACTCTGGATTTGGTTCTCAGCAATGTCAGCTCTATTGCTAGAGGAGAGATGACTCTCCTTTGTAGCACATGCAGGAGTTTATAGGTCTGTTATTCAGCACTTGAGACGTGTTTCTGAGGTTCTGAGATTCTCCCTTTCCTGGATTACATTTTCTATGTAAGGTGGACCAGCCAATCAACTTCCCTATACTTCTCATCCTGACAAAACTGCTGGAAAATATCAAACACACGATCACCCAGAGCCTCTCCTCTCACCAGTACTTCATCTATTGGTGGTGATACTGTGGAAATTAGCTTTCCTACTTCACACCATGGATTAACGCCACCCACTCTAGTAAGAGTGACAGACTTATCCTTGTCTTTAGGGGTGGAGATTGCATTATCAGTGCTGTTAATCCTAATCAGCTTTGAAAGCCAATTTAAGAAACCTACATTTATAATCGTCTTTGTCTAGAACCGCTCCCAGTACCATTTGTGTTATACAGGGTTCTCTAGTCTAGAGAAATAAAACCAGGACATTTATGATTTTATATACAGAGAGAGAGAGAGAGAGAGAGAGAGCAGAAAGGAATATAGCAGTCCACAAAGCAGTACAGAGGACTCGGTTCAATTCACTTCTGTGGAAGTTAATATACTGGAAGTCCTTCAACTCATGATGGCTGCTGGGTCCAAGATCAAGGAAGCAGACAGCTGAGTCTTCCTTTGATCAATGCAGGCAGTCAGGCAATAGGCAGCGGACATCAGGGCAGTCACCAACAGTAGGCAAGATGGCAGGATCTGACAGTCCCAAGCTCATGCAATGTATGCAACAGCCACAATGTGAAGCAGATCTTGAAGGAACCTCAAGCTGTAGTGACATCCACGAGTTGGCAGTCCCACAGGTAGTGTAGCTCACAAGTTGAGGCAGAGAACTAGCAGCCTCACATTAGTCTGATCACCAGAGAGCAAGAGAGAGAGGGGAGGAGCTTGCTGAGCCATTTATCTCTTTGGCCTCCAATCAAACTGGGGCCTTATTAATCCCACATGTTCCTCTTTGCTAGGTTAGCACAATAAGCCTATCTATCACATTGGAGTTTCTTTAGTATCTTTCAATAATGTTTTCAGTTTTCTATGTGTAAGATCTTTCAGAGCTGAGAGATGGAGTGAGATTTTAATTAACAAGTTTTATTCAGGGAAGTGAGGTTTATGGGGAATGAGAGATCAAAGAATACTACCGGTAAGGTTGAAGCAATTCAGGATAGTTACATAGAGGAAGATAAGAGCTGATCCTTTGTCTGAAGCCAGAGAATTAGCTGACTTAAAAGGAACAGAGACCACAAGCGCCACCACAGCAGGAACAAAAGTGAACAACAGGTTTTAAAGCAGCTCCATTTTCAAACTGGATTAAAGTTGGGCAAATATAGGGTTAATAGTCCTGCCTAGTCCACAGCTGCAGCTGCTGCTGTGGCTGTGGCTGTAGCTGCAACTGCTGAGGCTGCTACTCTTGTGGCTGTTGCTGCTGCCACCTAAGGAATTAGGTGGAAAAGCTGGGAAAGGTCCCAAAGGCAGAAGCAGAGAAAGGAACTGGCAGAGAGGAACAGGCCCTTCAGAGAACGAGCAGGGGTGAGAGGGCCGTAGATAGAGAAAGAAAATCCCCGTGTTTTTATGCCTTGGGTGTTGTCTGTAATCATGGAGACATGATTAGTGCTGTGCACCTTTCTGGCCGGGTCTTTCAGCCCCTAGTGTGGCGTACTCATAGGAGGGGCTGTCACTGCCAGGCCGGAAGAAGGCGGGGCTCACTTTATAAACAAAGAAAATGGCTGGGAGTCCTGCTGCTAGATCCAGGGGTATGTGCAGTCCTTTCCTTTCTTAATTAAATTATCCCAAGGTATTTCTATTAATTTAGATGCTATTGTAAATAGAGTTAGTTCCTTGATTTCCTTCTAAATCAAGAAATAATATTTCTTTCACTATGAGGTTTTTCCCTGAGAAGTGAGTGCATATGAGAAAGCATAACTGATATGAATACTCTATCATTGTACAGTCATTGAGACCCTCCCTATGTGTTCCCAAGACTATAACGTTTATGGGACTAGAGAGCCCAGTCTTTTGCCGATGGAGCTCCTGCAGGTTTTGAAGTGCCCACCACCTGATAATAGCCCAAAGCTAACCACTGCACAACCCGGACGCCTTCGCTGATACAATTAGTAGATTGTTAATAATAAAACCGTGAAATAAATGAAATAAAAACACCCTTCACCTTATATATGGAAAAGTGGGACAAAAGCAACAGACTACAGTCTTGTTGCTCTATTAGTTGGCAGAATGATATGTTTTATAAATGTTTCTTTTTATGCTGAAAGTAAGTAACTCTCATAATGGAATGCCCTCATTGAACCTAGTGTACACAAATTGTATCACCTAATGCTATGGTTGCACTTTAAATGGATATATTGTCACAGTAAATTACTTGGCATTGACATCTGTGATTATTTAGAATCACAAGTTAATTTGGCTGACTTCCAGAACAAATAAGCAAGTGCAAAACTGTCTCAATGCATTTATTGTGCTTGAATGATTGATTTTTTTTTCTTGGCTTTAATGTTCTAGAATAATTTTATCTAACAGCAGGCGGTGGCTAGACTTTCAAATAAATTGTTCTTTTCTTGTAAATTATAAGAAATCTACTTGAAAAGCATATTCAATTTTAATTATAATAATAACAAATAGGAAGTGACTAAAGTATCTTGAAAAAAAGTTCTGTGGTTAACACAATGGCAATAATTACTGTAACAGTAAAGTATGAAAAGAAATATGGATAGAAGAACTTAAAATAATAAATAGGGAAAAATGATTTAAAATGACTCAAAGGAATTATGGTTGTATGAACAGGAAAATAGTGCTGTTTAAAAATACCGAATAAAGAAAATGTCAACCTAAAACGGTAATCTTAGTTGAAAGCCCAACAGTTATACTCTCTAAAAACTTGCAATTTGATGTCCTCTGAGGAAGCTCAGCAAAAAAATAATATTCATTCATTACTTCAATGGCCGTATGCAAGTTCCCTGTTTTCCACAATATCTCATAAATACAGCAGTCACAGTTTCTTGTACACTTATACCTTAAAGTATTGTCTACCTCCTTTTAGTTTGTCCCAATGAAACTTCTTACTCCATCTTCATATTAACTCAGAGGAATTTCATCAAGTTCCATTTGTAATCATTTTTATAA
The DNA here is from genome assembly GCF_000313985.2 of Echinops telfairi. Taxonomy (NCBI): domain Eukaryota; kingdom Metazoa; phylum Chordata; class Mammalia; order Afrosoricida; family Tenrecidae; genus Echinops; species Echinops telfairi. The sequence goes on along the minus strand of NW_022111301.1, from coordinate 3,563,459 downwards.
ATTTATATATTTAGCCTGATCTCTCTGCAAGTAAATAAGCCATGTACTTCACATACCCATGTGCGAATCTACTAGAGCACTTAAAGTTACTTAAAGTAACTTAAAGTTACTTTAACAGAAAACTTGATTTATCTTCACCCAGCTATTCTCAAGATCATTGTTATCACTTTTCAATGCAACTTTAATCTACTGGATTCCACAGGGTGAACATTAACAATTAGAAATTTATTTGGAACAGGAAATATATAGATCTAGTCAACTCTCCAAACAACCCCATTACACTTAGGGGATGCCCCAATGTGTTCAACTTGCTATCCAGGATTCTGATCATTGTGTAAAATATACCACATTTATTATAAAATCAACTTCTTCATTCTGAACTCTGTTAATATACTGGGTTTGAGTTGGGCTTCTAGGTCAGCAGTTTTCAACCATGTGTTAGTCTGGTTTGACTAGAGAAACAAATTCATTGACAATCATCTGTGTGTAAGGAAGTGTTTTACATACAAGAGCAATTGAATATTGAGAAAACATTCCAGTCCAGTCCAGATCAGGTCCATAAGCCTACTATTAGCCCATATCTCCAATACTAATCTATAAATTCCCTTTTAGACTCACAAAACTCATGCAATGATGGTGCATGTAGGAAAATCACAAGCCAGCGGGTGGAAATTCCCGTGGCTCCTGTGGCAGTGTAAGCATCTCAGCACTGGCAAGGTTCGCCAAGTGGCTACTCGAGCTGCAGGGCTCTAGTGAAGCTCCATGTCTTGTCATCAGGAATACTTTGCAGGGAGTGATTCTCTGTACTGCCTCCAGATAACATTTATCTCCTTAGTGCCTTCACATGAGGTCACCAAGCAGCGACCTGATTGACAGGCTACACCCCACCCCTTCACTCTTAAGTCTCAAGCTGACCACAGATTATGTAATTACCACAAACCACGGGCTGCTCTGTGGAGAAATTGAGAGTTTTTTACCCCCTTAAAGATTTAGTCTTAAAACCCCATAGTAGCAGTTCTGCTCAGCTCTTAGGGTTGCTTTGCGTCAGAATCAACTCAGGGTAGTGAATATGGTTTTGTGCTCAATTTCAAAGGGCGTTATCATAGTCAAGGTATTATAAAGGATAGAGGCAGGGTTATTATGAATCACCATTGAGTTTAAGTTGAGGCAAGTGGCAGAGGGTGATACTGTGGGAGCTGGCATCATAAGTTTTTCTAGCTGTCTTTTAATATTGCCTTCCTAAATGTGTAATCATCTCCAACCTATGAATATTAGTTTACCAACCTCGCTGGTATCTCCTCTCCCCAGATGCTTGAAGCCTACCAGCCCATCTCCATTCAAATGCTGTCATTGACAGATGTCATTGAGTCCATTTCAATAATTGTTGTTGCAGGTTCAATTAAATAATAACTACTCTAATGTCTTGATCATTTAGAAGAGCCTTTATTCCGTTATAACCACACTGCTAGACTCTAAAAACAATTCTTTTGATAGCAGTTCCAAGTGGAAATCTCAGTGAGTTTATAAGGCAAAAACTCATTTATCATTTATCAGGGATTTTCCTATAGAGTGAGCAGATGGGACAAAAGCAGAAAGAAAAATTAATGTTAATATTCTTTAGAGTTAGTTAGCTTTACAGTGTGCCGGATTGATTATAACATCCTGGCTACAATATTAAAAGGAACAATAATCAGGAATAACATGATTAATTACCACATTCTAATACCGAGTACACATGAATACAGTTTGAAATTAATCCCCCATGAGATTTCTGAGATAGGAGAGGGAAAGGAGGCAGGTCATTCAGCAGTTAAAAATACAGTGTCACTTTTGCCTCATGGTGACCATATGCAAAACAGAACAAAACACTTCCTGATCCTGAGCCATCCTCACAAGTGTTCCTGTGCTCGAACCAATTGTGGCAGCCACTCTCAGTCCATCACGCTGAGGGTCTTCCCCTTTATCCCTATCCCTCTATTTTACTAGTCCCTCCTGACAACATACTCAAAATATGCAAGACATCTTGAAGCAACTCTCTGGCCATACTTCATCCAAAACAGATGGTCACACTCACAACTATCTATGGTG
>NW_022111301.1:3548074-3560755 GCF_000313985.2 Echinops telfairi | reverse complement strand
CACACCTAGACACATCATATTTAAACTTCAAGAAAATATTGGTTTATATAGCTAACAATTTTTTTATTAATTGAATTATAGGTCAGAAGAAATCATCCAGAATGAATAAGATTTTTTTAAAGGAGAAACCTAATTAAAAGGATATGTAATGTCGATTAGAGACTGTAACTAATCTATTGTTCATTTAATCAGATGGAGGTGAAGAAGCATTAAAAAACAGATAATACCTGGACATTTTCTGAAACAATAAATTAATGTTGAGATTTAAGATCAAATATATACCCAAGTCAAAGTGTGATAAAAGTCATAAAAAAATAAAAAATAATTTGAAAGGAGTTCAGAACTAGATAATTACATATGAAATAACACTAATTATAATGACCAGTAACATCTTGTTTGCAACAATGAAACCCAGGAAGGAGTACAATAACAGCTGCAAGTTGTGCAAAGAAATGGCAATATAGAATCACAAAACAAGTGACAGAATAACTCACATGTAGGAAAATTTTACAGGGCTTACCCCATCCATGACAAAGGTAATTTCAGATGTAAATAAATGTAACAGAAACAAGCAAATGTAATTTTTAAATGTAAATTAAGATTCTGAGAAAAGGAAAACAATGTGTATGCAAAAATAGATTGATGTGTAGGTAAATGTAAGCATCCTGAATGAAGCAGTCAATATACACCACTATAAATTATCTAATTTATCAGTCATTGAAACCATATAGTATTTATTAGAATAAAAGTTTTCTCTGATAGTATATTTTTTGATATAGGGTAGTAAATTAATTACTATACATAGAAGTTATATATAGAGGCTGAAAGTTCTAGGTAATTAAATAGAAATTTAAGACATATCTTAAGAAGATTTTTTAATGCCTATTTATATATTATATTAGAAAGACATGGAAAAGGAAATACGTATTAGTAACTACTTAAATAGAAGTGAAATGTGTATTCTAAATAGAATTATTATCCTTAGACCCATTTGAACAAACATGAAGGTTATCAATAACTAACCAAACAATGAAAGCGTGTCTAATAAGAAAATATAAAATCGCCAAAGATGAAAAATTTTGATAGAGATAAGTAGTCAGTAGAAATAATTCTCTATGAAGATTTGAATGTGAAGCTAAGCAAATAATTCTTGTTACAAGAGCTACAAATCACACATTAATTCCAAATAAATTTCAAATAAATAATGGTCTCTAGCTCGGTGATGGGTAGATGATTTCAGACAAGTTCTATCAACAATACACTTGTCTAAGTATCACTATTAAATCCACTGCCATCAAGCCAAGGTAGTCTCATAGTGACCATACTCACTCACTGCCATCAAGTGAATTCTGACTCATAGTGACCACACAGGACAGGGTGGAAATCCCTCTGATTTATAAAACTGCAATTGAAAGACAGGACAATTAAGGATAAAGGGGGTTGTCTCCACCGAATGCCTAAGCTAAACAAAAATTAGCTGGCCATGCGACAATAAAGGGGTTTAAAAAAAAATCAGGCACACATTAGACACCTATGGGGACAATCCAAAGCTGGAGAGATGTTCAGACCAAGGTCACCTAGGCACAAGTGAAGGTCAACCTGGGCACACACATTAGGCACCAGCGAAATCAAGTCACAGGAGCACCTGAACTCAGCCACTAAAAGCAGCCAGTAACCTCAACAATGTGCCCCCCGCCCCAATTGGGGATAAATAGTGCCAACTGACAGCAGGCCACTCTCTTTCAGGTTGGAGAGCGGGATCCCTCCAGTGTGCCTGGTTTACAGGCTCTCTCTCTGTCTGTCTCTCACTCTCTTTCTTTTTATGGTTCTGGGACTCCTCTTTTGATTCTGTAGCCTCCTTTTAATGGCCATTTAACGATCCCCTGAAGCTGCTGTTTTTAGTAGTGCACTTTCCCACGGCCCCTGCCATGCAGCCTGGCATGCTTTCCAGTGATATTACCGAGACTGTATTACCCGAAACTTCCCTTTCCCTCATAAAAGTTACTTGCATTACAAAATTGCTTCTGCATGAATTCTTTCAGCTTTGAGAAACAAAAAGGGGGAAGCCATCCCAGAAACCTAACATAGCAATTTATGGGAGTGGAAACCCCCATCTTTGCTGACCTCGTGGTTAGCAGCCCAATGCATAACACTACACCCCCAGGTAAGTAAAGGTCTTATGAAAATAGTGACTTATTTAACCATGTTAGATTTGCCCAGGCTCATTTGTATATTTAAAATCCTTGGATACATGAAAGCCAAGATAGATAAGCATTCAGAAATGGTAACAGGAGTCATGGTTCCCTGAAGGAACTGAAAGAGAGGAGGGCAAGGGAGGAATAGGGAACTGATAGCACTTATGACTCTATTAATTCCCCTCGGTGGGATCAGGCGATAGAACTGTAGGCAGAAGGATTTATTGGATGTGTAAGATATAGCACAAATAAACAAACAAACAAATAAATAAGAGTTCCTGGGTGGTAGGGTCAGGGAGGGAGGTGATAAAGAGGAGCTGATATCAAGGAGTTCAAGAAGAAAGAAAATGTTTTTAAACTGATTGTGGTAGCAATTGTACAATACTGCTTGAGGTATGGAAATATGGAATGTTATGATATCTGGCAGAGCTCCCAATAAAAGGACGTCTAAGGAATATTCTGAGGCAGCTTAATTCAAAGCAGAAGAATCAGCTCAGAAAATGATGGCAACAGGATTTTGGGATACCTGAGAGGGTAATGTTCAAGGACACATGATGATCATGGGGAATTATTATGACGTTTCCAGAAAATTAAAAGTGCATTTGTGAGAAAAAATGCCAGGATGTTGATACAAAGAATGTTTCTCCCACATCACAACACGCCTGGGCATTCTTCAAAGGCATCAAGAATTTTCTTAAGAAATTTCCTTAATTCTTTACCACGTTCACATTGCAGCCTTGATCTTACACTTCACACTTGTTATTGTTCCCCAAACTCAAGGGATATTTAAAAGAGACGTACATAATTTGAGTCCCTTGAGGATGACAATTCTGTCATTTTTATAAGGTGTAAATCAAAGAGCACAGAATTATCTGGTGGAGTATTAGAGAAAGGGAAATACCCCTTTCAGAAGTGTATATACCTACGTGGAAGATATGTCAAAAATAATATATTTTAATATTTTTGTTTAATAAAGGTTTATAGTCTATAATACTATTTTTTCAGTGTGCCCTCTTTTTCTGAAGCAGTAGAAATAAGTTTGACCATACTCAGAGATTCTATGTCATAACTGCTAGGTTGTCAGAACAGGGACCAGGGGGTCCACTAAGCATGCTCCAAAATTCAGACTCAGTCAGGAAGGAGAGGTGCACCCAGGTAGGTGGTACACCTAGGTGGGCCCCAATCTAGGCCAGGTGAGCTTAATTCAGCCAATGGGGTCAATCTGTACTGTCGACCAGGCCTCCCAGTGGAGGGCTGTAAAAGCCAGAATGCTAAACCCAAGACCCCTCTTCCTTTTTTGAGCTGCTCCTCAGCCCGCCTTGTTTCTGTCTCCTCTGGTCTCAGGTTTCCACATGCAGGTGAGAAGTGCCCTGTGGGTCCTTGTATAAAACCAGAAACTTCTTCTATCCTTTATAAAACTCACTTAGATCACAAACCAGGATTTGGAGTGAATTCTTTCTCGGCAAAGCCAACGAAAGATATTTCCACCCGAGAAACCTAACATATCTCCTTGAATAAACTTCAACAAATATCACTAAATAGTAAGACAAATAGTGAAACCTAAGATCTGATTTACAATGATTGAAATTTATGTAGAAAACATATAGAAATAAAGAATGATTAACTAATCCATTAAATTGCATATCATTCTTTTAAGGGATATGGTCTACCCTGTCCCAAAGGGTTGTTAAGCGTCAGCATCGACTCAATGGCAGTGAGTTTGTGTTTTTCGACCCACTGCCTAGGAATTGATCCTAACTCCTTGCAATCCTATGGCTTTCCAAGGCTATTAACTATTTATGGAACTAAATAGCCTTCTCTTTCCCCCTAGTTAGCATTTGAATTTTTAATCCAACAGAGCCATTTAAACTCACTGCTATCCAGTCTATACCGAATTCTAGTAACCCTATAGGACAGGGTAAGACTTCCTCTGGGAGTTTTCAAAATTGTAACTCTATATGGGAGTAGAAAGCCCCATCTTTTTCCTGAGGAGTAGCTAGTGGTTTCAAACAGAGCCATCAAGATACCTTAAGTATGGCTGAGTAAATTTTATTTCTCCCAGAAATTTTTATTTTCCATGAATGTTTTAATTTCGTATATTTACAGGCAAAAGGTTATTTGTAATGTATATCTAATATATTCTCATTGAGGTTTTCACTCAAATAACTACTCAGTTTCTTCATAAATCAATGTGGAAATTGTTATGTATATTATTCATTCAGCAATGTTTGGCATTATTAATTTTAGTGAGTTCATTATTATTATTTCAGTTGTTTCTAATCCTATGCATCCTATCCTAAATTCTTCTTCATTCCAAAATAAATGTACAACAAATTCACAAATGGAAAATAAAAATATTTATGAGACTTCATAAATGCAATAACGTGTTTATAAAAATGTTTCATTATAAAGTAAATAAACAACCAACAGACTGATAAAATAACTAATTCAATAAAATTATCTTTAAAATTTATAGAAACTGAAATAACACAATTGCAAAAGGATGCACAATCCAGTCACAAAATGGGCAAAATACATGCACAGCTTTCTCCAAAAAGGACAACTGAGAAAGTACATAACAAATATATGAAAGGATGCTCACAAACATGAGACACTGGAGAAATTCTAACCAGACTTTAGTGAGACACTAATTTACCCTGCCTATAAAGGATCTGACAAAACGAAAACACAGATAACAACAACGCTGCTTTGCACACACACAGACACACACAGACACACACACACACACACACACACACACACAGCACTATCATATAATCCAGCAAGCCTACTACCCACGGCCATGAAGTCAATTCTGACTAAAATAACGACACAAATAGACATATGCACATCTTTATTCAATGGTTCTTTATTCACAATAGCCAATAAATGGAAGTTAAAAATGTGCCTATCAATAGTTTAATGGATAATCATTCAATGAAATGCTGCATAGTCATAAAGAACAATTATGAGTCTCAAAAATATTTTATAATATGGTTAGAGCTAGGAGGCATTGGTTAAATAAGTCAAGCATCCAAAGATAATTATTGTATTAGCTAGAATAGATCAGTAGAAATAAACAAATTGCATCATTACCATTCCTTCAGATTATTGCTAACACTTTTCAGTCATTTAAAGTTATAATAAACAACATGGCTGAGTAGTCGGAATAGCTCTTAATTGAGTTCTCACTCAAATATTTTGAAGCAGAGGAAAGATTGCACCCTGAGTCCCAAACCCCCATCTGAGAAAAGTGTACACTTGAGGAAGGTGCCACAGGGAGACATGGACAAAAGAACCTTAGAAAAGGGTTGGGGGGAGCCATGGATCCTTTTCTGCCCTGGCAGGACACTACCTAGGTACCAGCTGCTCTGGGATCACAGTGGTGAGCACATAGCCCCCTACCCCTCTACCACCCCAAACAGTACTAATACTTGCTCTCCCACAGGCATATGCCCAAATAATAGTTGGGCTCAACACCTATAAGCCCCACAGCAAAGTATAGTTTTTATAAATGTCTGATTCAGCATTTTCTCCTCTCAATGCGATGGTTTGCTCAATAATTGCCAGGTATTCCTTGAGGCCTTGAGAACCAGACTCAAGACCAGAACTTTGACAGAGCCCGTATTTAATTGTTTGCAGATGTTGCTCCCTGTTGAGGATGGTCTGGTGTGGAATCACCTAGCCACCCTTGACCACCCAGGTTCACAGCAGGTGTGTGGGGATAACTCGGCATTCAGAGTCAAACATAAAAAACAAATTAATAATAACACTATGTGTTGGAGGCAGTAGTTGGTCCCTGCCTAGTTTCGGAAATAGAAGAGAACAGCACAAGTGACCGCCCCCCACACAGATGTGGATCTCGAGGACCTCCTGGAGGAGGAGAGGACCTCCTATCCTCCCAAGATGATTAATTACAGTCATGGTCTCCAATTACCATAAGTGACGGTTAGAAAAATAAGACTGAGAGAGTGAAGAAATACTTGACATAATTTAATAACTCATATGTGTCTTGAAAGAACATGCTGGCTGTGGAAGTTACACAATTTCATGTCAACTTGAAAAATAAGATTGAAGAGGTAGAGTCTAGCCTGTCATTCAGGTCACAGCCTGATCCCTCATTCTGCGTGTATTCCTTTCATGAGGATTCTGAGAACTCTCTCTCTGCTTGACAACCCCTATAGCAAGCCACATGGAGACACACAGATGCCAGCTAGAGTGCTGAAGTTAGAGGAGACATGTGGAGACCTGCTCCAGTGTTGAGATGCTTCCACTGCCACTGGATCCACAAGACTGTCTAGCCACTGGCCTGTGATCTTCCTGCATGCAGCATCATTGTATGTGCTGTGCGAGTCTAAAGAGGAATTTATGGACTGGCATCGGACCTATGGGCTAATATTGGTTTTATGGACTTGATATGGACTGGACAGGAATGTTTTCTCAATATACAATTTCTCTTTTATATAAAACTCTTTCTTACACACAAGTATCTCTGGATTTGTTTCTCTGGTCAAGCAGGACTAATACACTGGCAAAATGAATGAAAAATTAGAAATAATGCAACTTCAAACAAAAATACAAAAGACAAACACCAAAATATTAGAATCTTGAGAACATTGTGAAAGAACACAACAGCAAGGTACAAATATTAAAATCAAGAATCTGTGACCTTGAAAATTAATCTCTCCAAATCAAAATAGAAGATCATATTATGAAAATGACCAAAAAAACCACTCTGAAGATAATCTCAGAATACCATGGAACAGCATCAAAAGGAGCAACATATGCCTGATAAATGTCCTAACACAGAAAGAAGATAGTAAGTACGCACAAAATAGTCAACAAAATATAAATGGAGAACTTCCTTAACATCATGTCAGAACATAAATAAGTATCATATATACTCATGTATAAACCAAGTTTTTCAGCACATTTTTAATGCAATTTCTGTGGTAAAATTAGGTGCCTTGACTAATATTTGGGTTGGCTTATACTTGAGTATATACGGTATGTAGGACATCCATAGAATGCCAAACAAAATTGAATATAAACGGAAATGATTTTGATAAATAAGAATCAAACTTTCTAGTACTCATGATAAGGAAGCAACCTTGAAAATTGGTCAGCAAGAAAAGAACAGTTACATAAAAAGACCAAACAATCAGGATAAGTTCAGATTTTTGCACCCAAACCATTTAGTCAAGAAAGCAACAAAATGATAAATTCAGAATGCTGAAAGAAAAAAAATTCAACCAAAAATCCTATATCCAGAAAAATTATCCATCAAATATTACTGAGGAAAAAAATTACAGACAAGGAACTACTAAAGGAATTTTTTTTAAATGTGACCACCTTTACCAAAAAATATTAAAAGGAGTTCTGTGGACAGAAAATTTATAACACCAGACAGAAACCGAAACTTTTAGAAAATAAATTATTATTATCATGAGAAAAAATTCTAATGCAGCAATAACTAAAGTGAAATGGAACTAAATAAATTAAAACTAGGAATTCTGGACAAAATTATGCTATGAAGATTAATATGAATAAATAAATAAAGAGCAGAGGAAACAGCACATAAAAAAACTCATGTGGAGAAGATACGGAACCATTCAGAAAATACAGCAAACTATGAAATTAGGAAGAAATCACGCACACACAATCTGCCAAGAAAAAATTGAATCTTCAACAAATTAAACAAGATGAAAACCATATATGCTATATACCAACAATAAGATAAAAAAGCAAAGCAAAGAGAGTAACAAGAAGACTACCAAAAGACATTAGAAATATAAAATAAAAAATTATCATTAAAACTAAAACCAGTAATATTATTAAAAAATAACAAAATAATATCAACAAAAAACATAGTTAATAATAATTACACTAAATGCAACTGACAGAATTCACCAGTAAAAGACAAAGAATAACAGAAAGGATAAAGGAACATGAACCTTTTATATGCTGTTTACAGGAAATGCACTTAAGCTAAAAACATAGATTAAAATCAAAGATGGAAAATCTATATCAAGCTAATGGCAGTCAAAAGAAAGCTGGTATATCAATATTGATCTCATAGAAAATAGTTATGAAAGTTAATTACACAATGAGAGACAAAAGGTCACTACATAATTATGAAAGTTTTAATTGAACAATAGACCATAACCATAGTGATATACAGTATATGCGTCAAATAAAAGGCCACTAAAACACATTAACCAAGTCCTTATAGAAATTATGAGAAAAATAGATCATAATATGATAAAAGTAGGAAAACTTAATATATCACTTTCAACTGAAGATCAAACAACCAGAGAGAAAAATCAGGAAAGATACAAAAATATTAAATAATACATTGATCATCTTGATTTCAGAGATATATAGGGAACACTTCACCCAATAACAATTCATATCACTTCTGTAGCAACACTGAAGCTATTCTAGAATAGATCATTTATTAGATCATAAATCAAGCATCAATACATCTTAAAACATTGAAAAAACACAAACCATCTCCTGAGATCATAGCGCCATAAAATTAAAAATCAACCATAGAATGATCAGCCCCCCCAAAAAACCAAATACATGGATCTTGAATAACACTTTACTCAAGAACCACTAGGTGACTGAAGAAATAGAGGACACATTCTAAAGATTCCTTGAAACAAATATCTAAATAGATGATCACTGAGCAGATAAAAGTAGATATGCTAGACCACGGCTTTGATGGTTACTGTGGAAGTTACATAATATGTTGTCAACTTGCAAAGGGGTGGAGTCTAGTCTGTTAATCAGGTCCCAGCTTGATGACCTTATTTGGAGGTGCTAAGGAGATAAATAGTTTGCTGGAGGCGGGACACTCACACGCCCTGTGAGACATTCCTGTTGACAAGCCACATGGAGCAAAGCTGATAGAGCCAGAGCCTTGGAGCTGGAGAAGTCACCTGGAAACTCCTGCCAGTGCTGAAATGCTTCTGTCACCACTGGATCCACAAGACTTTCCACCCACTGGCCTGTGATCTTGCTTGCATTCAGTGACATTGCATGTGTTTTGTGAGTCTGAAGAGGAATTTATAGATTGGTGTTGGACATATGGGCTAATATTGGATTTATGGACTTGATCTGGACTAGGCTGGGATGCTTTCTTAATACATACTTACTTTTTTTATAAAGCTCTTTTTTTATACACATATATGAGTGTCAGTGAATTTGTTTCCCTGGTCTACCTGGACTAACTCAGTTATCATGCATGGGAAGTAAAAGGAGGAAAGGGGATACAATAGGCTACAGGGTAGACAAGTATTAACCATGGGGAATCAGGAGATAACATTCTACGAGAGAGAAGGAGGGAAAGGAGGGAAGTTTGATAAGCTGTTTAAGTTGTTGAATACAAAAATGATTATTTTAAGTGTAAATCCCCACATAATTCACAATAAGTTTTTAATTGGAATTTTGGACTGAATATTATGATTTCCTCAATTCTGTGAACCTAAGTTCCAGTGAAACAAAAATGGGAAGAATAGCAATGAAAACTCTTCTTTGATATTGTATCAAATGGCTCCTGCTGTGGAACAGGATCAATTCTTTCTCACAGGTAGTAAAAGTGTGAACTAACTTCACCTGTATGGGAAAATATTTGGCCTTACTTAGTAAAACAAAACAAAATACAAGATCATACTCAAATAGAGCAAAGATATATACTGCGTTTTTGTTTTATTTTCTATCTTATTACACAAAACCTCTCTTATTCCTCTATATTACCATGATCTATTTTCTAATTTCTCCAATGTCATATATTTATGAGGATTATCTCTTTGCTAGCTTCACTTTTAGTTTTCCGTTCTCTCTTGATGCTACAATAAAGTTTTTGCTCCTGCCATTGCACAAATAATATTTCTTTCATTATCATCAATTTCACAATACTAAATCCCATAGTCAATTCTCAAATTTTTATCAAAAATTATCTTTCTAAATTATCAAAGATAATGACATTTTCCTCTAATTTGAACAATAGGACACCACTTTTAATTGCTCTGTTCTCACTCAATTGGCTATTTTTTTCAGTCTTCCACCTTTTTATTTTCCAACTCTCTTTTGATATAAATTTGATTAGGGTTTTCTATCTTTGGCAATCATTTTGCATCTTTGCTTAGTCACTCCACAGGTAGCTTCATCAAATCTCAGAATATTTTTAATATCATCCACATGCCAATAATTATATATCTATATGTATTCAACTTAAAACTCTCTGTTCAACTCCAAAACCCTATGTCTACCTGCCTATGCGATATACTTACTAAGACAACTATGAAGAAAATTGAAGTGTAATATGCTAGAAAACAAATTTGTGATTCTTCCACATCTCTTTTCCATTTCAGTGGCCGTCAACTTCTCTTCCAAGCTTTTCAAATCAATAATTTTGAAATCCTTCGGAGTGCACTCACAACCATCATGACCAGTCATTCAGTTTGCCAGAGACGGAGTGCATTGTCAGCATTCAATACTAACTACACGTGCAGAGCTAAAACTCATAAAGTTCAAGGTTGTATTTTTCATACTTGCACAGTTTAAGTTGTTACAACGCAGTGCACGGAATCATTTGATGTGACCAGCTGGTGGCGCAGTGGTCACTCATTGGGTTGCTAACAACATGGCCGGCATTTTGAAACAGCCAACCCTTCACAGGAGGCAATTCCCATCTGCACGGTTAAGAAGAGGATGTTCTGTCCAAAGATTTGATCCTGAGAATTTTAAATAAATTAACTTCCTTAATAAATCTCATAATTATGAGTATTGTCTGAGTTTGTGTATTTGTTATTGAGCCTAAATTTGTATTATATGACAGTTAGTTGGTGTCGAATTTGTAAAAAGATTAGAGTGGGGCATATGGCCTGAGCCTCACAGACTTTTGATGATGCTGATGTTGAATTTCACTTTTATTCCCCTTTTTGAAGTTACTTAAAAAAAAATGCTGATTCTAATATTTTCATTTAGAAATATGTGCAATGATAAGATTTCTCAATCAATTCAAGCACATTTTACTATAAAACTTGCAAATATATTCATTTGCATTTTAGTACTTTTTGAATTAGAAATTCTGATCACCCAATGTTTTCAGCATTGCTCTACTAACTACAAAGTCAATTGTTCAAACCCACCAGCTGCTCCGCAGGAGAAAGATGAAGAAGCTATGCTTCTCTAACGATTCAGAGCCTCAGAAACACTATGGGGCAGTTCTACTCTGGTCTGTAGAATTGTTATGAGATGGAATTGAATCAATGAATTGTGGTTTGAGTTATACATTTGAGGAGGTAAGTGTGAGATAAAAATATTTCATAATCTATGTGTGTCGTTTAAAATTGCATATGATTATATTACCTTTATATAAGACTCAGTGGACAGCATGTTTTCATCACCTAATTAGAATTATGGATGGTGACATAATCTTATTGATAAATTAGGGAAATATTATAGCTGTAATCTGTAAGCTAAAAACAAGGAAATTCTAATGAAAAAATCTATACAGAAGTTTTTTTCTTTATAAAAAATCTAAAATCTATTAATACCTTATTTTGTGCTTTTAAAATATTTTCTGGGGAGTATAATGTTGTGATGTTTCTACTGTTTTATGTAAGTAACAAAATTCTAAATCAGCGATGAATAACAAGTTATGAACTCTTATTGTGGGGACCTACTTACATTTTGAAAAACACATGCTCATTAATTTTGTCCAGAACTCTCTTGGAAGGCATTATTGTCCTGCATCTCACTGTTATGCCACTTTGAATAAAACATTCAAGACCACAAGGTATTCCAAATAGCACGGGTGGAAATACTAAATAGAAACATTGATACTCAGTGATTACTTTCCTAAGACAAACACATTAATCATAGCGTTCACAAAATATACTCACTTAAATACTGGCAACAAAACTGTCTATTTGGCATGCTTTCTTTTGATTAAGAGCCTTTTTGTTTGTTTTCTAGAGTTTAAAAGCAATGCAAGCTACGTAGTTTACATTTTCATCTATCTATTCCTTTGTAAATGACAAACATAAGACAAGAGCAAAAATGAACAAGTGTTGGAAAGAATGAAGGCTGTCATCCTTAACAAGAAACATCTAGCTAAGAATGCTAGATGTATAGTACACTGAACTAAACATGTTGGAAAAGACAAATGGGGCATCTTAAAATTCTGCCTCTCATTTAAAGAACAGTGTGAGTGAATAGGAAAGATCTTATCATGGTCTCATTTATATTGCCAACATTTCAATAAGGGCAGATGGAGTGCAGGGTAATAATGCGAAAGCAGGTTCTGTATAATGAGATATCTCTTTCCCCTTAAGAGGATGGTCACAACATTCAGGGAGCCAAGATAATCTGGACTCTTCACAAATAACAATAGCAAAGCCAATGAGCTAGAATTATGAAAACATATTAAATCATTTTTAAAAGGACATAATATGAAATAACAAGAAAATATTTG
>NW_022111301.1:3542929-3544714 GCF_000313985.2 Echinops telfairi | reverse complement strand
CTGCTCATTATGTGCACAGCGTTCTCTCCAAGTCACCAATCATCAGCTCTGCTCCAACAGTCCCAGCTGGTCAGCCACACTCTGAATTTATACACCTCCATCCAAAGAAGCCCATAGTTTGTTGTACTGTGGTGACTTGTGTGTTGGTGTGATGTTGGAAAGTGTGTCACACGTATTTCAAATGCCAGCAGGAGTCACGTAAAGTGAACAGGTTTCAGCAGACCTTCCAGACCAAGAACAGAAAACTAAGAATGAGTCAGCTGCCTCCTTCTTAGGAAGTTGTTGCTGAAAGCATTATGCATAGCGTTGAAACACTGTCAGCTACTGAAGGACTAATGAATGCAAGCAGCACATTGTCAGAGACAGGCCCAGAGAATGGGCCCAGCAGGTCAGAGGATGTTCACAATATGACTAATGAGGAGCGTATTTCTCAGAGTGAAGGCCATCATGGTGACGTGAGTGGGGAAAAGCCTTTGGGAGTGGATATTTCATTTGCTGAAGGGGCATGACCCAATGTATGGAGAACTTGGAATGTGTGAAGTCTCAATAGAGGAAAATTGAAAACGGGGAAAATAAAATGCGGTTCATAAAGATAGGTATCCACGGCATTAGTGAGCTTAAATGGAGTGGTGTTTCTTGGCCATTTTGGATCATATAATCATATGCTTTCCTGTGCCTAGAATGCTACAATCAAGTAGAATGACATTACATTCATTGGCAAAAAGGACATTGCAAGATCAATCTTGGCGTGCAGTGTTGTCTGTGATGGGATTATATCGATCCACCTTCAAGGAAAGCCTATCAACACAACTATTATTCAACTTTATGCACCAACCACAAAAGCTAGTGATGAAGAAATTGAAGAATTCTACCAATAATTTCATATTGGAAATTCATCAAACATGCAACCAAGATACGTTGATAGTTATTGACAACTAGAATGCAAAGTAGGAAATAAAGAGAAAGGAATAGTAGTTGGAAAATATAGTCTTTGTCATAAAAAAGAAGTTGGAGATCACATGATAGAATTCTCCAAGGCCAGTGGCTTGTTCATAAGAATATCTTCTGGCAACAACACAAAAACAACTATGCACATGGATTTCTCAGGATAGCATACACAGATGTCAAATTGACAAATCTGTGGGAAGACATTATGGAGAAGCTCAATATCAATATCTAAAACCGAGGTCAGGGGTCGACTGTGGAACAGACCATCCTATGTAATTTCAGAATAAAGTCAAAGATGAAAATGGAAACAAGCCCACAAGTGCCAAAATACGAACATGAGTCTACCCAACTGAATTTTGAGAAGATCTCAAGAACAGACCTGGCACACTGAATGTTAACAAGAGAAGACCTGGTAAGTTGTAGGAGGCCATCAAGAGCATCGTGCATGAAGAAAGCAAAAGACCATTCAAAAGACAGGGAAGAAAGAAAGGATTGAACTGGATGTCAGAAGAGACTCTGAAACCTGCTATTAAATATATAATAGCTTAAGCAAATGGAAGTAATGGCTAAGTCAAAGAGCTGGATAGAAAGTTTCAAGGGAGAACAGAAAAGTGGGTGAAGGGAGATGTCAGACAGTGTAAGACATGACAAAATAATAATTCATAAATTATCAAGGGTTCATGAGGGAGGCGGGGAGTGGGGAGGAAAGGGGGAAAATGAGGAGCTGATGCCAGGGGCTTACATGGAGAGCAAATGTTTTGAGAATGATGAGGGTAACAAATGTACAAATGTGTTTTATACAATTGATGTATGTACGGATTGTGATAAGAGTTGTAT
>NW_022111301.1:3526754-3542411 GCF_000313985.2 Echinops telfairi | reverse complement strand
TGACTGGAAGACATTCTTATTTGTATCCATTTCAAAGAAAGGTGACCCCAGAACAATATCATTGATGTCCCACGTAAGTAAAAATTTTCTGAAGATCATCCAACAATGGTTGCAGCATTCTATTGAAAGGAAGCTGCCAGGAGTTCAGGTCAGATTCAGAAGAGAATGTAGAACAAGGGATATCATTGCTGATGTCAGATAGATTGTGGCTTGAGGCAGAGAATACCAGAAAGATGCTTCCTCATGTTTTATTGACAATGAAAATGCATTCGACTGTACAGATTAAAACAAGCCATGGAAAACTTGAAGAGAATGGGAATTCTTGACCTCTTTATTTTCCTTATGAGACCCTGTACATAGACCAACAGGCAAATTTTCAAACATCACAAGAGTTTATTGCATGTTTTAAAATCAGGAAAGGATGTGTTTTGGTTATAACCTCTCACCATATTTATTCAATCTGTATGCTGAGGAAATAACCCAAGAAACTGAGCTATATGAAGAAGAGGGTTGAAGGAAGGCTTATTAACATCTTTTGATATGCAGATAACATAACCTTGAGGTCTGGAAGTGAGGTAGACTTGAAATACTGGCTGATGAAGGACAAAGATTGCAATTTTCACCATGGATTTCAACTCAACGTAAAGAATACCAGAATCCTTACAGCAGGACCAATAGTTTCCATCATACTGAATGAAGAAAGGTATGACATTGCCAAGGATTTCATCTTGCTTGGTTGGATTCACAAGCAATGCCCACAAAAGCCCCAGATCAAATTACTCAATTTTTTAGCCAAGTCCTCTTTAGAATAAAGTAAGACTTGTTTGAAAATTTGAAAAGCAAGGATTTTATTTAGCACAAAGGAACTGAAATTTGTTGCTGAGACTTCTTCTTTGATCCATGTGTTGTTTAGAAGCGTATTGCTTACTCAATATATTTTATAGTTTTTCCAGCCATTTCTCTGCTATTGGTTTATACTTTCATCTAATTTTAGTTTTAGAACACAATGTGTATGCATTATTTGAAGCTTTTAAAGATGTGTTTCATGATTTAGAATGTGCTATATCTTAGTGGATGTTCCATGTGATCATGAAGACTATGTATATTCTCTAGTTGATGGGGCATTCAATCTAAATATGTTAATTGAGTTTACTGATCTATGACACTGTTCAATGAAGCCACAATATACACATATAACTAATTTAAGTCCTCTCAAATAGCATTAGACCTGGCTGTTGCCTGTTCACTATTATATAGTATTCCCCATTCCTACCTATCATCCTTTATTTCATTGCTGTTATTCATTTTATTTATTCATAAGCTCCAGTCACACAATATTGTTGATATTATCTTGAACAAATGACTAAGTACATGATCAGTTGAAAGTCAGATAGATAAAAGATTTTCTTTCATTTTAATTATTCCATCTCTGATGCTCTTCTTTTCTCACCGTCTTCATTTTCTGTATCGATGAGGATTGATGACCATTCCTTGCTTAGGTCTTTTAGCAACAATTCTCATTTCTTCAAGGACGTCTTTATTTCTTTTCAAGGATGATTTCACCGGGTAGTGAATTCTAGGTTGGTGGGTTTTTTGTTTGTTTTATGTTTTCTAATACTTTAAATATTTAATTCTGTTCCCAACGTATTTGCATAGTTTCTAAGGAGAAGTTCAGAGTAATTCTTAACTCTATTTAGCTATAGGTAATATGTTTTGTATTTTTTTCTTTGTCTTCTTTTAAGATTGCCTCTCATCCATTGTGTTGTTTATCCTGACATGTTCTCTGAGTGTTCTAGACATGGAACATCATATCTATCAATAATTCTGAAAACTTCAAGCCATTGTTACCTTTAATATTTCTACTGTTGTTTCTTCTCTTGTCATTCTAGTATTTCTATAATATGTATGTTCCATCTCTGATAAGTCTTGTTATTAAATAAACAATTTCAATTTTGTTGTTTTATACTATTTATACTCCTTAGTTTAGGAAATTTCTACTGCCCGATCTTCAAGTTCATCAGTTCCTTCCTTAGCTTTGTCCAGTCTCCTAATGTACCTGTCAATGTTGGTGTTCCAATTTGTTACAGAGTATATGATTTTTACTGTTTCCTTATGATGTTCTTAAATTTCGATTTCTCTGTTTATAGGATCCACTTCATGCTGCCTCCTCTATTCTTTGTTTATTTTCCCAATAGATCCTTTAATTTATGAACTGTTGTTGTTTCAAATTCATGGTCTAATAATTTAAACTTTCTGCCATTTCTAATTTTGATGCTTACTTTTTTCTTTTTGGATTATAATATTTTGCCTTTTGACATGCCTTGTAAATTTATTTTGAACCCTAATTATGTGGTGTCGAATAAAACTGATGTGGATAGACTTTTATGTAAGATTTTATATTTATTGAGCTAGGAAGCAGACTGTATTTACAATTTGCTGTTCTGGTTTCAGAAACAAAAATTTCTTCTGGTGTCCTACTTTCCCCCTTCTCTGTTGTCTTGGACTCCCTATATGAGTCTTCTTAAATAGGACATGAATTTTGCAGAACTTTCTACTAGAATTCATTTTACTGAACCCCTGTGGTGGTGGTGGGCATTATGGAGTCCTATGGTGATTTCTCAGTCTCATTTTAAGCCTATGCCAGTGGGCTGTGGTACTTAGAAGAACTTTGAAGCTTTTCAAATTTCCTATAAGGAGAATCAGAAAAACTCGAGGTGACTGTAGGTGAGCATTCCCCTCCAGCAAATGGAAGGATACGGGAGGATGAAATCAGGTGTTTCCATGCCATCAGGTATGTTAAGCATTGGTAAAAAGCCCAGGTCTCTTAGACTTTGGAACATCACTTTCCTTGACATCCGGTCTTGTCAGGAGAAAACTCTGAAAATATTTCAAAATTGTGATTCTTTTTCTCTGATCACCAGAAATATAAGTCTATTGAGATATTACTAGAGAATACTTTCCAAAACCCAGGAAAAAATGTATTAGCTATTTTCCGGTTTAAATAAGCACTCCTGCTGAATGTAAATGAGATTCACTTATATTGATTCAAAGAAGTCAACAAGGAAAAAATGACAGCAACAACAACCAATCACTGCCATTCAGGTGATTTCAACTCTTCGTGAGCAAGCAGAATGGGCTTTTCGGGGTTCTGAACCTTTAGAACCTTCTGGCAGCAGACAGCTTCATCTTTCTCCTGGGAGCATCTTCCTAGGCCTGACCTTTGGTTAGCAGCTCAATGTGAAACTCACTGCACTACAGGATCCTCCGATTCAAGGGAAATTGGGTCAATTTTTTAAAGAGAGAAAGAAAAAAATGGATTTACAGATTAATTAACAAACATCATAAAAATCAATTGATTTTGATAAAAGTGTTGGAATTATGTAGAATACAATGGACGCTAAACACTGGGCATTCAAGTAGCTAAATTTCAAATAAAATATTGTGGGAATTTTTGCAATGAAAATAAAATAGTGTAGGTACATAAAGAGAATATAATTCCAAATTGAATATCCAACTAGAGAATGATTTTTATAAGTTAGCATGGAAATATTTACAAATAACTACATTTAAAATGTCAATAGATTGTATATCCTAAAAATGTTCGCTAGTGAAATGAAGTTTCCTTTGGGGATATAAAAAAAACAAAACAAAACAAAAAAAACACACTGTCATCGAGTCGATGTTAATTCATAGCAACCCAATGGGACAGGGTAGATCTAACAGTACCTGTGGGTTTTCAAGACTGTAGGTCCTTACTAAAATAGAAAGTCCCACCTTTCTCCTAGATCACTGCCCAACACTTAATGCCACCGAAGTTCCTTAAGGATACATAACACATAAAATACAGTTAAGAATGTAAGATGTATGAAACACAGCTATTGCTACATTACCAAATGAAAGTGAAGTCAAATTCTATAATAATAGTTTCTAAAAGAAAAAAAAGGAAGAAGGATGTTTTTCTACTTTAAACTAAAAATCTAAATATCAGTACTGAAATGTATGAATATAAAAGTATATTTGCTGAGAAAAGGTTTTGAATTCCTGTGAGAGCCTGTAATTTTGAATTATGATTCATGGACCTATAATATCAGCATCACCTTGGTAAATTTTGGGAACTGAGAATGCCAAGCCCCACAGCAGAATATATGAATCTTCATTGGTAAATGACATAGGTGCACATTTCAAAATTTAAAGCATTTTTGTACACAATTCCAGTATGCTTCAAATTTTATTCTTATTCCATAATTTTTCCTCAGAAACTAAGAAATACTAAATCCTAAGATGAAAAAATACATGTCACAAATATCTTTTATCCAACCCATCAATTCTATTACCTCTATCATTTTTTTCAACGTCAAAAATAATTCCACATGATTAGTCTTCTCTAATTCATCCAGAAATTAATGGGAAAATATTTTTTTGGGGGGCATATCCTTTTTCCTGAAGAGGAGAGTAGAATACTTCTAGGATTTTATTTACATGAATATTAAGTTTTGTTTTTAGTTTAGGTCAGTTTGATATTCCTTTTATGTGAATTGTAACTCAAGTAATGCATAATTTATACATATAAGTAAATATTTGAGAATAAACGGGATAGTGCATATGACAAATTTGACACATAGGTCAACAAATTATATTATAAAATTTTAAGTGTTGCATCATAACTTTTGTATTAAAATATATTGTTTCTTATACAATTTCAAATATAATAAACCAAAAAACAAATGCATTGCAATCCCATGGGCGCTAACTCATAGTGTCCCTATTGAACAAAGTAGAACTGCCTTTGTGAGTTTCGGATACTGTAAGAGGAGAAAACGCCTGGTGGTTCCCAACTGCTGAGGCCCCGGTTCTGTCGTGGTGATACGGTCATTCAAAATCCCCAGGGTCCACCGGATAAGGACTGGGCTTTCTTACTCCCAGAAGCAGTTACAGCCTGGGAAACGTACAGGAGGTAACTATGAGTCCTCATTGACCCGATAGCAGTGAGTTTTGAGATTTTTGAGCTCAATGCATGACCTATAAGCCTCTAGGGTTTATGATTATAATCTCACTCGCTGCCATCGAGTCTATGTTGACTCATAGTCACCCTACAAGACGGGAGAACTGCCCCTGTGAGTTTCGAGCCAACTTTTCACAGGAGTAGAAAGCCCCGATTTCAGGAGCATCTGGCGGCTTTCAACTGTTGACCTTGCAGTTAGCAGCCCAACAGGTGACCACTACACCCCCAGGGCTACTCCAATCATGATAGCATGGCTAAATAGTTTAGTTTCATGATGATTATTTTAGAGAGAAATAACAACTTATATTCTATTAATATTTATTCCATGTGGTAATTCATATAATTTTATGAAAGGTAACTATTCAAGTTGATAAGTTGCAATAATGAATTACAGATTTGTAAAATTGGAAGTATATAGATTTAAAACTTTATAATAATAAGGTAGGTGAAAAAAGCTATTGTTGCAAGGGTTTTGGTTCATACAAACTGTGTGTGTTTAACACGTCTTTATGATCAGTAAGTGGATGGCTGTGGACAAAGTCTCCTGTAGACTATAGACAAGAACCTCGGACAAAGCAGCTGTGGGTATCAAACTGCTGAGGTTGCAGTTAGCAGTCCAATGCTTAGCCACTAGCCCACCAGGGCTCCTTCCAATGCACGAAAGACAACAAACCAAACAAAATGGTACAAGGCAAACATTGGCTTCCAAAGAATGTGCTGAGAGAGTAAAATTCTAGCCAGAAAGCTCAGCTCAGAAGATTGGAGATCCCCAAAGTATATTATTTATAGCTTTTTAAAACGGGATTAAGGCGCACATAGGGGTTTTTTAAGAAGATGTTTTCAGAAAAGTAAAGACCACACTGATGAGACAATGACTAGAAATGTGGCAAGGATACCCTTTCCATTACAACAGTGCACTTCCTTGTTCCTCGAGAGTACCAAGGACGGTCCTGCAAAAGCATGTCATTTGGAAAGCTTAACCTGTCCACTGTGCAGCCCCTGATCCTCCTCCTTCAGACTTCCTTTTGTTCCCCAAACTAAACACGCAAATGTTTTAACTGCATAAACATTCAAAGGGAACATAGCTTATCTCCTTCGAGGATGACAAAACTTTCATTTTCATGTTTTTAATTCCAATAGCAGAAAATTACAAATGTATAAGACGATATGGAGAATATGTCAAGAAACAATAGATTCACATTTTATTACTTTGTTTATTAAAATTTTCAATTGCTTTGTGACAATACTTTTTACTTAGCTTTGTATATATGAAGAGAGGAGATATCAAAAGAATTCATGGAAAATGGATGTAAATAACAATGGGAATTTTCCATTAATTATTTGTATTATATTTGTGTTATAATTCTATTATAGTTGCACAATCACTCAATTGCTTAATATATAACTACACTTAATATATAGCCACAGAACATGAGTCTGTAGGTGGTATAAATGGTTAAATGCTTAATTACTAACTAAAAATGTGATAATTCAAAGTCACTCAGAAGCATCATGTAAGAAAGGTCTGACAATCTGCTTCCAAAAGACCATGGCCTTGGCAATGCTAAGGAGCAATTCTACTATGCACATGAGTTGGAATTAACTAGCTGACAACATGTAATAACAAAAGTATGTAATTGTGTGGAGTTAATACACATAATATTCTATTGCCAGTAGTGTTACAAATTATTGAACTTATCTCTAAATATTATAAATAATCTAAAAATTTCCCAAATACTATAGTTCAATGCATAACTACTCAGACTTCTATGAAGAAGGAGAGAGAGATTGATCTTGATATATGCAATGCTTAATTCAAAGTAGGTATTCTATTACATTTTGTCCCTTTTGATGTTTGTCGAGCATGTTATAGGATGAGATTTTTTTGTACTGAAGTATTAACATTTCATATCTACTTGTGAGGCAATTCTGAATAAAATCACATTGTTCTCTATAATTTCACTGAATAGGTTTTAGCAATATATTTGTCTTAAGGTCAAGTTTCCACCTTAGTTGTGCATTAGGATTCCATACGGAGTTCTTGGCTGTTTTGTTTCCATGTCTATGTTAGTGTTCCACGGGCACGACTCTGAAATAACTACTCTGGGCGTTTCTTTGCCATTGCACGCTTCTCTGCGTAACACCACTGAGCAGTGGAAGTGACTAAGGAAACTCACTTCTCTCAAGTTGAGTTTTACTCCTATCGACCTGTGGGACAGCGTACAGCACCCTACCTGGAATTCGATGGCTGCAAACTTTATGGAAGCAGACTGCCACATCTGTCTCCCACAGAAGATTGCCTGGTTCAAACTACCAGCCTTTCAATTAGCAGGTGAGCACTTGTTTGACTGGGTCCAACTTTTGAAAATGGAAATTTCAACTAAGCCGAGAAGGATGGGGTAAGACGATTTGAGGTAATGCAGTCCGAAATCAACTGAAAGTGAATATTGTTCCAAGAAATAGTAAATTCAAAATAATGTTAAACAAGTCACATGTGTATGTCAGAGAAGAGAAATGCATTTAGCTCTCTTAAATTAAATTTGTGAATTTTGACATGTATTGTTAATAAATACTTTTTTTACACCTCTCAGAAACAAATAGAAGAAGAAATGAATAGAAAGGCACATGTAACCTTCTGGTTTTATTGAAATTACAAAGTACTGAAGACAAAGTTATTAATGATAACACCGTAGGCTGAAGATTATCATTTTCCATGTACTCTGTTGAATTAAAATTTTAGATTTTTTGTTAGTGGATGCATGAATGGAATACATATCATTCTTACACCTGGAAGGCATGAAATTTGGGTTCAAGTTTGCTCACATTAACCTATTCATCATTTTAATCTTATACTCATAGCCATCATAGTTCATGGATAATGGAACCAAAAATATGTTTGTCCACATAGACTAACAAATGTTAAGTCTCCATGAGTCTCTGCAATTGAGTTTGAATAAGTTAAGTTTTAAAAAGCAACCAAACCAATATGTGTAATACGATGATACCAACATTTCAGAGGATAGAATAAATTTTAAAGTCACATATCGCAGATATCAAAAAACTCTAACGTGGAATTTACATAATTCTACAGTGATATGGGTTAGTAACGATGGTGTAAGGAACATCTGATCTAATGCAATCACAGATGCAATTAAAAGACAGTGACAAAAATTGTAAAGAATTATAATAACACGAAACAAAACTCTGTTAGGACTCTGGAAGTTGAACAAGGGGTGCATTTTCTTCAGACAAGTCTCATGAAGAACAATGGATTTAGTGGTTTGGGATTACCCCAGTCCTTCCCAACACGCTGTGGCTGGAGTGGAAATAATAGACAGCCTTCTTTATTCTCAAGAGGCCAGAACACGTCTGATTTGCAAAAAAATGTAAGTCTCACTCACGCTTGTTGAGGGTTCCATGTAAGATTATTTCAGAAGATTTGTCTTCATTGTGAACCATTTAATATGAACAATTCATATTAAAGTTGATTCTCAAGGTAGAAGTTTGGGGGGGAAATAATTATTCGCCAATGTCTTGGGTTGCTGCTGTCAGACCTCTGGATGCATAGTGGGCTGCTAAGCACAAGGTCTGCAGTTCAAAACCACTGGCCACTCTGACTGAAGATGCCTAGGAGGTCTACTCTACTGAAAGCAGTGGTGGGAATCCCAGTGGTGGGATTCAGCCAGTTCACAACATTTTGGGAGAACGAATACCTAATGTTCTGATGAGTTCTGTTAACTGGTTATTAAAATGGCATTTATGATCAGGGTTCTCTTTAAGGTGGGTGGCTAGGCAGCCTCGGACTTTGGAAATCATCAAGTTACACTACTTTCTCTTTTTTAACATTCTTTGTGCAACGGCATATTTTAAGTGCCTATAGTAATGTCATTCTGTATATAGGTATAAAAAGTTAGACAGACCTATGTTTGTAATATTTATTGAGTCATTTCATAAAATTCATTTTAATTCAGATGAAATACTACATTTTTACTCTCTTGTGTTTGGTACTTCAGTAAACAGACATCTAACAGAAAGAGAAACAGTGTCAATCAGAAAAAGGGTGGCACACTGCCATTTGTTTCAGCTTGTTGTTGCGCCCTAAATTCCCACGATATACTATGATTGACATATGCAATTCCCGAAGTGTTCAAAGAGCTAAAAAAAAATTAAAAAGTCAAAATAACTGTGTAAGTTCAGCAGAAGTGGAAGGGGGTTGTTCAAAGATAAATGTAATAGGTTCAGAGATGACACCTAACTGTTTCTAATATATCAGACAGCATGACTATTGTCCAATTGTCTGGCTTTAAAGGGATAGAATCCTACCCTTGTGATAAATCACAAAGCAGATAATGCTTTAACCTATAAACCTGAGAACTGTTGTAAGTGAGGTTGTCAAACAAGAAACAAGGTAGAAATGTCTTAAATAATAGTTTTATTGATTTTACTCAGGTATTATTTAGTATTTGTTCATTAATATTGTAAAACTCTTATAACATAAACTAGTTTTGTGTATCTCTTTTATTATTATTTAAATATTAAGCATATGAAATAACAAAAAACAGAATATCATTTTTTAAATACTTAAAATGGTCATTAGGGCAATGGAGCAGTTGTTAAATGTCTTGACTCCCACCACTCGGTGAAAGGCTATATATAGTCTCAGAAACTCACAAGAGTAATGCTACCCTATCCTATAGAGTTTTATGAGTCACCATCAACTCAATGGCACTGAGTTTTGTTTTTAGAGAGAATATGAAGTGTTTGTGGGAAAGAAATTAACCACCCTCCACCTCCACACAAATTAAAGGGAAATGTTGTGGAGTGAATTGTGTCTCAGGGCTTCGGATACTGTAAGGCCATGTATGTGCCCCAGGCTCTGTGAAAGTTTACAATAGACATAAAATGTTCTGATGCTTTTTCTCTATGTCTGTCCTCGAGTCTCTATAGAAAAAGGAACTTAAGAGCAGTACATGGCCAGAGTGAGTTTTGAAGATACTCCCCAACAGAGTCCCTCAACACAGAATGGAAAATGTTGTTGTTTACAGTACTAAACAAACCTCCATCCATTAATAAGCTTACCACTGAACTTATAAAACAGAAATGTAAGGGGCTAAATGCAGCAGAGAACACTGACTTTATAGAATTAAATTACAATATTTTAAAACAAACAACAATATCCACAATAAGTAGAAGCAGTAACATATCCTGGGGTGGAGGATAACCTTATTTATGGAATTGCCACATTATCATATTGAAAATGTCATTTTAAAAACAAAGAATTACAAGTCATCCAATGAAACAAAAACAAAATGGCACAAAGTAAAATTAAATAAATAAAAGTTTAAAGTCATGTAGTTTCTGGAATGAAATTTGGCATTATATATTACAAGTCTTAGTGACAAATGTTGATTGATAATCCCAATCCGATGTTTTTTTGTTCCTTAAAGAAATTGACATATACTAGGAGCCTTCAAAAAGTTCATTACAAAGCTGGAATTAAAAGATAATGGAGAATGAAGATGGCCAGTGTATTTGTTGTAAATATGTGCAACCAGCGTGTGAAGTGACCTGGTAATCCATATGACAACTGACAATAGAAATATCATCTGGCCCAGCAACACCTTGGCTGGGCATATGGTTTCCCATGTTCATTGCAGCACAGTTGGAGACAAACCAAAAACTCATCAATAAAAGAATGGATATAGAAAACCTGGTGCATATACACACTGGAATACTCTGCATCCCTTAAAAACATCAGGGAGACCATGAAATACCACAAGACATGGTGGGGCCTGAAACCATTATGCTGGCTGAATGAAGTTAGTCAAAGGAAAATGATTGTATTCATCCACTAATATAAGCTAAACACCAAAATGAAGGCAAGCCACTGCTTCCATGGAATGTATCCTAGGAACCCAGTCCTCTATGCAATGAGGTAGAGAGCGTACCAAGTGTACTGGAAACATATATCACCTAACCTAAATGTACATCGTAAAAAGCACTTTAACAGAATCAGCTGTGGTCAGCTTCTCAAGAAATGGGGAGAGGGAAAGATGATTCAGTTGTTGCCATACAAAATTGCGCCAAGGTCACCTCAATCCAAAAGGCACTCCTACCAGAGTGATTAAAAATCTCACAGAAAACTCAAGTTAGGATGTGGGTCAGGGGCATATACAAAGAGGTACTCCCCAAAACCTAAATGTGATGTGAG
Organism: Echinops telfairi; assembly: GCF_000313985.2. Classification (NCBI taxonomy): domain Eukaryota; kingdom Metazoa; phylum Chordata; class Mammalia; order Afrosoricida; family Tenrecidae; genus Echinops; species Echinops telfairi. The sequence continues at coordinate 3,531,198 of NW_022111301.1, read as the reverse complement.
AGGGATAGTGCATTTGGAGTTTGTTCCACCAGGTCAAACTGTTAATCAATCTTTCTATTTAGAGGTTCTGACAAGATTGTGTAACCGTGTGCGACCAAAAGAGCCCTAATTTTGTGGCAGACAAGGGACTGGTTTTGCTATCATGGATTTGCTACCATGAAAGCAACCATCTCGGTGCACAAGATTTTGGCAAAAATCAGCACGCCTCTCTTTCCCCATGCACCTTACTCACCTCACCTCACTCTGTGAGACTTCTTCTTGTTTCCGTAAATGAAGATGAACATGAAAGGACAGTGATTTGATGACATAGAAGAGGTGAAGAAAAACATGAGGGAGGTGCTGTCAGCCATGCAAACAGATGAGTCTGAAAAATGTTTCCAGGAATGGAACTGCATATTTGACAAATGCTTTAATTACAATGGAGAGCACTTTGAAGGTGATAGGTTGATTTGTAAAAATTTTAACTACATAGTTTTGAAAAAAATTGTGGGTTTTTTTTGGTGGAGAGGTACCCTTTCATATATCTCTGATAAGGAAATTATATCTCTTTTGATAGGAAAATGGGAGAAGCAACTTCCAAGGGGGAAAACACTGAAAATACTTTTGTGGAACCCTAGGGGAGGATATATCTGGTACAAAGTTCCTAATTGGACACGACATAGTTTTTATGTAGCCCTGGGTGACCAGTTCATGCCAGACAGACTACCAGTACTTTAGACTCTGTTCTTTCAAGATGCACACCATTCTTCATAGGCCACACCAGAAGGACTTTCTATGGAAGTCCCACTAAGAGAAGTGGGCTTTACTTCAAACTCACCTGTCACCATTGGACCTAAGGCTGAAACTCCCTAGTGTGAGAAGATGCAGATGGCTACTAACCCAAGGACATAGAACTGATAAACATTGCACTGTGTTTGAAATCCCTTTCATTGAGGGTACTCAGTGAATGGTGTCCAGGAACTGCCATGTACTCACTCCTTTATTGCCTTCTTAGCTTCATTATGACATGTATTAATTTGGTAGGTGTGACTTTGCTGTTGTGAATGAATATTATTGGAAGATTTACCTTATCACCAGCCCCTGTTGTTTGTGTAAATAGTGTCCAATCACTTAGGAGTTTAATTTGTGCAAGTCAACAATTCATGCATTGCCATTCATAGCTGGCCTCTACTCCTATTATTTCCTTTTCTTGACAGTGGTTTATTGGCTACACTGCTGACACTATCAATGCATAGTGGTTACACATTGGGCTGCTAATGGCAAGGTCAGCAATGAGAAACCATCACCAAGCTCTACAGGGAGAAGGGTGAGGCTTTTTACTGTGAAGATTTGCTGGGTCAGAGAACAGCAGGGCTAGTTGTCTCTATGAGTTAGCATTGACTTGATGGCAGTGGAAGTGATGCCCCAGAGGAATTGATACTATCCTCTAACATAAAATGACAATGACACTTCTAAGGTGAACCAGAGACATATAAAAACCACAGACACATTTGCATTTTGGTCCTGCACTTAATTCTAGTCCCAATCTAAGAACAATGAGTTCTTATTACATGGCCCTGCTTGATGCTTGCTATCATGAAGAAATGGCTGAAAATATAGGTGTTAGTGAAAAGTGTGGTGAAGAAGCTAAGTGGTGCCTGGCTATCAAAATGCATAGAGTAAAAGCTTTGTCTTCAAACAAGCATCCATCTAATTGAGACATCAACTAAGTCCACTCAAAGAAGCACATCAGCCTGTGTGATCTATTCTAAAGGAGGGAATGATATTAGAGCTTAAATTGTGATCACCTGGTTTGCAGAAAGCTGTAGATGTTCACAAAAACAAAAAATCCATTTGCACTTTCCACAAATGGATTAAGCCTCTCGTGAATAACTCTGAACTTAACTGAGAGATGTGAATAGCCCTATTACTAACTAGACTGAGAATATTGTACAATCAATTATGACAGATGCAGTTAGGTCCAAGTGAAATATCTTTTCAATTTATCTTCATCAATTGTAATGTGAAAGTTGTAAGATGTTGTCTTAGTGATACAAATGAAATTGTAGATGGTATGATGTAAGACAAACAACTTCTTCATAGCAAATTTTATTTTCCAACAACAAACATGGCAGCTACACATTTGGATTCCCCAGGTGGAATACATCAAAATCAAATTGACTACAAGAGTGGGACAATGATAGAAAAGGCAGTATCAAACTCTAAAACGAGGGCAGGGACCTACTGTGAAAGAGATCATCGAACTCTCATATGTAAATTCAGTTTGAAGCTGAAGAAAATTAAAACAAGTCCACAAGTGACAAAATGTGACCTTGCGCATATTCCACCTGCATTTTGAGAGAATCTCCAGGACAGATTCACTATATTGAATATGAGTAACAGGAGGTGGATAAGCTGTGGGATGCCATCAAGAACATCAAACGTTAATGAAGCAAAAGCTCACTTAAAGGGAAAAAAAACCAAGATCAAAGTGGCTGTCAGAAAGACTCTGAAACTTGCTTGTAATAATAAAGTGGTTATGACAAATGGAAGAAATGAACAGAAAATTTCAAAGGGCAACTCAAGAAAAAAAATACAGTGAAATGTGCACAAGTCTACAGTAAGAAAACCAAAAAGAACATTCTGAACATCCCTTAAAGTGAAAGAACTAAAGAAAAATTCAAACCTTGAGTTGCAATATTGAAAAATTGTATGGAAAATATAATGAATGATGCATGAAGTACTAAAAGAAGATTGAAAGAAATCACAGAGTTGCTGTGCCAAAAAGAAGTAGTCAATATTCAATAATTTCAGGATGTAGAATATGATCAAGAACCAATGTTGCTGAAGGAAGAAATTCAGCTGTACTGAAAATATTAGCCAAAACAAGCCTGCAGATATGAACAAAATACCAGTTAAAGTGTATCAAGAAGCCGGTGAAGGCCAGAAAACACTTGTTCATTTGAAAGGAAATTGAGAAACCCGTTACTTGGCCAGCTAACCAAGAAGACATCCATATTTGTACATATTACAAAGAAAAGTGACCCAACAGCATGTGAAAGTTATAAAAGGGTATCATTGATATCACATTTAAGTAGCAATTTGCTGGAGTTATCCAACAACAGGTATAGCAATACATTAATAGGGGACACTCAAAAGTTCAGGCTGGATTCAGAGGAAGACATGGAACAAATGCTCTCATTGATGATGTCAGATGGATCTTGGCTGAAAGCAGAGAATACTAGAAAGATGTTTACTTGTGCTTCATTGACTTTTCTACAGGACATTCCACTGTGTGAATCACAACAAACTATGGATGTCCTTGATAAGAATGGGATTTTCAGATCACTTATTGTGCTCACACAGAACTTGTACATGATCAAGAGGTAGTTTTGTGAACAGAACAAGAGAATATTGAAGGCTTTCAAATTAGGAAAGTTGTAAGTCACGTTTTGCCCTCTCTGCTGATTCAATCTGTATGCTGAGCAAAGAATCAGAGAAGCTCCAATACTGGAAGAAGAAGAATGCGGCACCAGGATTGAAGGAAGGCTTAGAAACAAACTGATATGCAGCTAACACAACCTTGGTTGCTGAAAATGAGGACTTAAAGCATTTTCTTATAAAGAGCAAGGCTTTCAGCCTTCAGTATGGATGACAACTCAACATAAAGAAACCCAACCTTCTCAGAACTAGGCCAACAGGTACTGTCATGATAAATTGAGAAAAGATTGAAGTTGTCAATATGTAGTCTTGTCTGGATCTACAATCAATGCCCATGGACGCAATAGTCAAGAGATTAAACAGCACATTTCATTGGGTAAATATGCTCAACAAGATGTTTTTAAAATTTCAAAAAGTAGAGATTTTACTTGGAGGACTAAGGTGCCCAAGCCACGGCATTTTCAATTGTCTCATATTCATGTGAAAGGGAGATGTTGAATATGGAAAACTGAAGAAGAATCAATGCACTTGAATGTGCTGGTGAAGAATATCAAGAGTACTATGGACTGCCAAAGAATAACAGCAACAGATTTCAGTTTTGGAAGACATAGAACCAGAGGGCTCCTTAGAGGCAAAGATGGAAAGACTTCACCTAACATATTTTGGGCATGTAGTCAGGTTAGACCAGTCCCTGGAGAAGGACATCGTTCTTGGTAAAGTAGAGGGGCAGCAAAGATGAAAACCCTCAATATGATATATTGACACAGAGGCTAAAACAAGGTGTTCAAACATAAGGACAACTGATTGAGCATGTTTCAGCACCAGCAGTGTTTCGTTCTGTTGTGCAGAGGATCACTGTGATGCAAAAGTGATTCAATGGCATCCTACCAAAAGGAATATAATGATTTCTAACTATTTATGTGTAGGCATATCTATGTCTGTGTCTATGTCTCTGTCCATACCTATATCTATAGCCATATCTGTATCTATAGCTATGTCTTTCCCTCATAATTATCTATTGTTA
>NW_022111301.1:3517614-3526062 GCF_000313985.2 Echinops telfairi | reverse complement strand
TCCCTCTACCCTCCCAGTATTGCCACTCACACCACTGGTCCGGAAGGGATCGTCTGCCCTGGATTCCCTGTGTTTCCAGTTCCTATTTGTACCAGTGTACATCCTCTGGTCTATCCAGACTTGCAAGGTAGAATTTGGATCATGATAGTTGGGCAGAGGCGAGCATTTAGGAACGAGAGGAAAGTTGTATTTTCATCATTGCTACATCGCACCCTGTCTGGCTCGTTTCCTCCCCAAGACCCCTCTGCAAGGGGATCTCCAGTGGCCTACAAATGGGTTTTGGGTCTCCACTCTGAACTCCCCCATCATTCACTATGGTAAGATTTTTTTGTTCTGATGATCCCTTCAACACCTCGTGATCGCACAGGCTGGTGTGCTTTATTTGACCTTCCTTTTCCAATGCCCAACTTACTGTGCATATGAAGCCATCAAAAATACCATGGTTGGGTAAGGCACGCATCAGTCCTCAAAGTAACATCCTTACTTTTCAACACGTTCAAGAGTCCTTGCAAAGCTTTCCCAATGTAGTACGTCCATGTACCCAATGTAGTTCACCATTTGATCTCTTGAGTGTTGTTTCCATGAGCATTGATTGTGGATTCAAGGCAGATGAAATTCTTGACAATTTAATCCTTTCTGTTTATGATACTACTCACTGGATCAGTTATGAGTTTAATTTTCTTTACATAATATTATAATCCATACTAAAGGCTATGATATTTGATCTTCATAAGCAAGTGCTTCATGTACTCCTCACTTTTCATAGCAAACAAGATCCTAAGGAAGGAAGCAAAAATATTGTTAGTGGGCCATTAGGAGTACCAGTGGGTGATACCACGCCCATTTGCACTCTTTGCCTCCCCTATCCAAGAATCCTCACTATTGAAGAAAGAGCACCACCATATATTGGATATTGGTTTTATAACATACACAGCCTCCTGGATAGCATTGCTTTAACCATGCAGGGTATAACCACCAAAATGCTGCCATGATTGTGTCTTTAAAAGGCCATTTAATCGTTTTATGAAGCCAATTGCTTCAGGATGATGAGGAATATAGTAGTTCTAATTAATTCAATGAACTTGACCCCTTCATTTATGGTGAAGCGAGTCCCTTTATTTTATTTTATTTGACGGGGTGCTATGTGTAATACTGTTTCAGAGGATAAGTCATTTTGGAAGTCCACAATTACTAATCTAACCATCTTTACTTTCAAGTAAAATGAACAAACAAATGTAGTAGGCTCAACCTATCCACCAGAGAACTTCTCTTCACTACTGTCTTTCAGAGTGTGCCCAGAAAAGGGGCTGGAAGTGCTGCTGCTGTCAATGTCAGTCCCTGAAAATCATATAGAGCCATTTGTAAACCAAGCACATTTTCCCTCCTCCTCAGTCACTTTATCATAAGGAACTCCCCATGAGATCACGGATGCAGATTGGGATAAGAAGGGTAATGTGACCGGAGTGAAGGTTGTGGACATTTAAGCCACTTCTTCAGGCAACTAACTTGTACCTTCGGGTCCTGACTTAGCCCAATCTCCTATGTACCACTTCAATTTCATGATAGAGCTGGCGTGCATGTTCAACTTTATGATTCCATGGGTCAAAGTGAATGAGGGCAGCTCAGGCAGAATACTGCTTTTGTAGCCAATGGTGAGGCACTCAGTCTCTACAAAGCCCAGTAAGAAGCGAAAATATTTTAATGAAAAGGAGAAAAGTCATTTTTAGAGGATGGAAGGGTTTTTCCTCCAAAATCCTAAGGGTCTTTGCTGTGATTTAATAGAATTTAGTTGTTCAATGTCCACATATTCCTGATTCTCTGCTCATATGTCCCAATCCAAGTTTTCTTATCCCAATGCATGCCCGAACATTAATACCAGATACCATTCTAGGTAGGGAATTCGGTTGGCGTTAAAATTGAATCATTCTTATGATAAGACTTTGGTGTTTGGCAATATCAGTTCTGTTTCTTCAAGCATTAAGACTTTTGTTTCAGGGTCCAAGTGGAAGCTTTGGGGTGTTTTTGTGATGCTTCAGTTGTGACTCCCAAATCCTGAGTACATCTCTTTCCTTTATGACTATATTTTTTGTAATTAGTACCAAGCAACCAGATTCCCTATTCTTCTCATCCCAACAAAATTGCTGAAAAATATTAAACACATGATCACCAGAGCCTTACTTCTTACCTAAATTCAATCTCAAACTCAAATTCCCTGTCATTGAGTGGATTCTGACACATAGTGACCCTATAGAACAGGCCAGAACTGCCCCTGTGGGTTTCTGAGACTTTATCGAAGTAGAAAGTCTTGTATTTCTCCCATGGAACTCCTGAACTTGCAGTTAGCAGACCAATGTGTAACTACTACCCTAAAAGGGGTCCTACATTTTCATATATTCGAGGTGATATTTTGTGTGTTAACACTGCCATTTCATGCAATAAATTAGCAACACCTTAAAAAATTTTAGGTCAGTTTGTTGTACTGTCATGGCTTGAGTATTGCTGTGATTCTAGAAGCTATGTCACTGATATTTCAAAGGTAAGCAGGTTCAATCAACGTGAACAAGTTTCGTGGGGTTTCCAGGTTATGAAGAGACTACAAACATAGAATAGGTTGCCCACTTCTGCAAAATTAGTCACTAAGAACCTTATGAATAGCAACAGAATGTTATCAGATAGAGCACCAAAAAATCAACCCCTTAGATTGGAAGGTATTTAAACATTACTGAGAAAGAACTGCCTATTCAAAAAGGAAAGAACATTAGTGGGGAAATTTGGGGTTGGTGACAGAAATGAAGCTGTATATCCCATAATACAGTTTTTCAAGAGGAATACTTCATTAAAATATGTTTTCAACACCATCAACATTGATCATATGTGGACTTATCCAAATGGAATAAACAGAAATAAAATTGGTTACCTCTGTGGTAAGAGACGATGGAGAAGCTCAATATCTGCAGCCAATGTGAGACTCGGGGCTGGCTGTGGAACAGACCATCAATTGCTCAGATGTAAGTTCAAGATGAATTTGAAGAAAATGAATTAATCCATGAGAGCCTAAATATTAACTTAAATATTTCCCACAGGAATTTTGAAGACAACTGAAAAATAGATTTGATCCGCTGAACACTCACTCCTTGGACACTATTCCCATAGCCAAATGATCTTCAGCAAAATGTTACTTGCACGTGATATTATTGATTATTATTATATATGTGAACACATTAACTGTTCTGTAATTCCTATAATTTGTTTGGTCACTTTCTTTGGGATGAGTATAAATACTGATCTATTCCACTGAGTTTTCCAGGTAGCTGTCTTCCACATTTCTTAATATAGGTGAGTGAAATTGTGTACATTAATTGAAATTGAAATTTTAAATTTTCTTGTGACTATGTTCTAAGTTCTATTTTGGATTCTTCATTTAAGATGTTGACTCCCTGGCATATATACACATTCTCTCTGTTTTACAATTAAACAGAAACATGGGTTCTGCTGTGAATGAATTCTAAAACTATAATTAAAGTCTTAAATCAGTTGACATTAAGGAAGGTAGATTACCCTGGGTGACCCTAACCTGAACTGGTGAACCATAAAAAAAGAAATGAATTATCATAAACTGCTGTGCATTATCTTATGCCCTTCCTATATATTCTTTGTCCTTTCACAACATACTATTTGCCATACCACATTTTACTTTGTAATGGTTACTTTCATATATGCCCTCAATCCATGATCTTTACAGATATAATTTCTGCCACTAATCTTGTTTTTCTTTTTTGTCCACAAGCTCATTGAACTAAGAGAGATTCTCTGTGTTCAACTTGCTCTGTCATGCCTGCAGATCTCAAGCCATGCTTTTGTAAATTAGAATTTACTTTCCTCTTTTAGCACCTACCAAGATTGCTCACTAAGGTTTATGGATATAATTTCTTCACTTTGTTTCTCTGAGAGGTTTTCATTACTTTTGTCCCCAGTCAGAATTAATTCTCTACTTTCCATTATCCGATTGTACAATGCGATGCTTCTTTTATGGTCTTCATCCTATGGTTTCACTGGAAGAAAAGTGTTGTGATCTATTTCTGAAAATTCAGCTACTGAAAATCCTATGGAGCATAATTCTACTCTGATACTCATAAGTCACCATGGCCAGCAAAAATTCCATGACAATTTGTCGAGTAGGGTTTTAGTAAGTGTTCTCTGTAATCCTTTAATACATGTTTGCTTTACCACCTGACTTCTATCTCTTTAAAATCGGGATATTTGTGTTACTTCTTATAGCAAAATTTGCTTTACATTAAGAATCCATCAATGAATGAGTAAATTAAAAAATGAGACATGTTAAAACATTGCATTATTGTATATACAGAAGAGATGATCAAGTGAGATAATGTGATCTGAACATTATTTGATGATGTCCTGTATGTTTCCATAATGATCTAAATTTTCTTAAGCGATTAGACAGTACTATGCTTTCAAAATGCATATGTAAATGCGCTCATGATATTAACTCATGAATAGAAATATGTCTATATTTATGAAACTCTCTTACCAAACTCAAACTCATTGCCACTTAGTTGACTAATTCATAGGGATCCCTGTAAAACAGAGTAGAATCGCTCAAGATATCCCAGTTTGTAAATCTTCTTTTTCTTTTTAAAATCATTTTATTGGGGGCTCATACAACTCCTATCACCATCCATCCATCCGTCCATCCAGGTGTCAAGCACATTTGATCTGTATGGGAAGAAGTAAGGCCACGTGCTCTCCAGAGAAAAGGATGGCAAGACTTTGTCTTGCATACTTCGTGCATATGGTCCAGAAAGACCAGTTCCTGGAAAAGGACTTCATGTTTGGTAAAGTGGAAGGGCAGCAAAATAGAGGAAGGTCTTCAACGAGATGGATCGAAGCAGTGGCTCTAACAATGAGCTCAGGTATATGATCAATTTTGAGAATAGCACAGGATGGTGCAGTACATCTTTCTGCTGTGCTTATGGTTGCTATGGGGTTATACTGACTCAATGGCACCTAACAACAATACTTAATTTGCTCCTCTGGCTTTGGATTTATTATTAACAATCCTTGCCTCACAGAGGCTCGTGTGCACCTTACATCTGGACGTAGGTGATATGTAACTTAGATGGCTGCTTTATGATGGGTCTTTAAAACTTCAGACACTATTTTTGGTCTGACTGTGGGTACCATCTATTTCTTCACCACATTTTGCTGTAGCACTCACATCTTCAGCACTCACTCCATAGGGTCAAATATCAGGAAGCGCCACATCATAAGAACTAATTGTTATTAGATTAGGGATTGCAGTTAGGTCTGAGCTTAAAACCCATATTAATTTATATATATATCCCTGGTCCACTATAGAGACAGCATTATCAGTTTCTTGCAAAAAAAAAAAAATAGGTAACCTGGAGAGGACATTTCCTAATTCTGATGATAGTAATATTAATCTAACCAATAAAATATAAAATACTAGTAGAAATTAAAACATATATAAATTTAAAAGTTGAGTAGATTAAAATACAAAGAATGTTTACTTGTACAGATTAAATACTTCAGTGAACTAGACAATTCTTAAGAAAACAATGAGGGTTAGATATATAGAAAAAAATTGATAACAATCATTCACTAAGGCAAAAGTATTCCTGTAGCGCTAAAGTAATGTTAAAATAGCAAGTATATGGTGGTCTTAAGTTGCCAGTTATTGGGAAGCCTTGAAAGAAAGATTTAAATAAAGCCCAATGATTTCAAAACAATATCCTTGGATAACAATCTGAATTTGTTAGTTTATTGTGCCAACCTGGCTGATAAACAAATGTGGGATTAATTGAAGGGTGGAGGGAAGAATGGCTCGGTGAGCCTCGCCTTTCTAGTTCTTGGGTCTCTTGTTTCTGATGGTTGCACCAGGGTACAGCTGCCTTAGCAGGTCCCTGCTTCAGCTTATAAGGCTGACTTCCTGCAAGACATCCCCAAAGAGAAGCCACACATGGACCTATCCCAATGCAGCCCTGGGTGCTGGAGCAGCCGTGTGGAGACCCCTGCTAGCCCTGAGATGTTTACACATTCACTGACTCAGCTTTCCTCCTACAGTCTGCATCCTTGTGTCTGTTTTGTGAGATGGAGGCGGACTTTTTGGACTGGTGTTGGACATATGGGTTAAGGGGTTAATGTTGGACTTGTGGACTTGGGCAGCACTGGGTTGGGATGTTTTCTTGATGTGCACTTACCCTTTATATAAAACTCTCTCTTATCCATGAGTTTCTGTGGATTTGTTTTTCTAAAGTATCCAGACTAACACACAATCATCTGATTTTTCATATTGTAAGGGTTTTCTGCTTTCAGTTCAAAAGAGTATTTCAGTTCCTTTAATCTTCAGAGGTATGCTTAAGGTAAAGCCCAGATTTACTTAGTGGTGTTTCCAAATCAGATATGTCCCAAGTGGTCTATGAAGAATACTGTACACACTGAAAAGCCCAAATCTATAGCAGGTGGTCTATAGCATGATGCCTGGTTCAACAAGGGCAAAAAAGAAAGTTGGCTAAGAGTGTATGTTTAGCAATGTAACACAGGAGTGATTTCCCCCATGGGGGCTATAAACAAGTAATCTTAAGCTTTTTCCCCAAGGGCAGGCCCCCCTTCCCTAATTTACCTACTACTGGAGGTAAAAAAAAAACAAAAACAGTGTAATTGAAATTCACTGAACACCATTGTAGGCATGTCTACTCAATTGGGGTGCCTGAGAGTTCATGCTATTTGGCAAGAGCTATTTGAATCTCCTCAGAAGAATTAGGTTTTAGCATGTACAAATAAGAGAGTAATAAATGGTTTTATGCCACCACACTGTTTGGGAGACTAGACTAGATGCACACATGTCCTGAGAAAAGATGCCAGACTGCCTTGGTGTTTATCCTCTTAGGGCAGGTCTCTTACAGTAAGATTATCTCATTTCACTCAGCATAACTTTCTTCAGATCCATTCATGCCATAAGGTGCTTGTCATTTAATCATTGTTTTCAGTGATACAGAATGTTCCATTGTGTCTATGCACCAAAGTTTCTTCATCCACTCTTCTGCTGGTGGGCTGTAAGCTGTTTCCAACCTCTTACTGTTGTGAACAGGCTTTCATGAATATGGGAGTGCATTTATCTGTTTGTGTTACTCATTTACTTCCTTAGTAAAGTATATCCAGCAGAGGCATTTAGCTAGTATATCCAGCAGAAGCATTAATAAATCTTAAGGACTTTCTATTTACAGTCATTTGAATTATCAAGATGTAAATTTCCACAGTAATTGTAAAGATTTACAGACCCGCCAGCAGGGGATGAGAGTTCTAATCTCTCCACATTTTCTCCAGCATTTGTTGTTTGTTTTTTTTTCCTAAAAGACTATCATTGCCAGTGTAAGCTGATATTTAATCATTGCTTTGATTTGCATCTCTCAGAGAGCTAGAGATGATGTGCATTTTTCATGTGTTTGTTAGCATTTTAAAAGTTAATTTTGGTGAACTATCTATTCATGCATTCTTGCCCATTTTTAATTTGATTTATTTGTTTGTTTTTATTGAAGTTCTGAAGTTTTCTATAAATTTTGGAGATTATTTCCTTGTTGCTTGAATCATTGCTAAATATTTTTCTCAGTGTGTGGTCTCTCTTTTTAGTCTTTTGAGAAGATATTTTAAGCATAAGTCTTATTTTTAATTGGACCAGTATCTATTTTGTCTTCTGCTTTGTGCACAACCCACATCATATTTGATAATATGTTGATGCCCTATAATAGGGTGCTTAATTTCATCCTTATTATCTCATTGACCATATTTATAACTCTGGAATTTACACTTATTTATGTCATTGATCCAACCTGAGTTCGTTTTTGTACATCAGACAATGTATGTGTCCTGTTTCATTCTTCGGAACCTAAAGATTCCGTCGATGGGACCATTTGTTGAAGAGACTGACTCTTGTGTAAGATTTTGTGGTTCTTTTTCAATGATGAGTTGTCAGTAGGGGATACATTTATTAATAGGATTTCTGTTTTTCTCTAATGGGTTGTGTAACTATCCTGGACCACATCTCGGTCAGTTTACATAGGAGTGGCTTGCGTGTGTTGTGATGATGGAAGCTACATCACTGGTGTTTCAAATACCAGCAGGGTCATCCCAAATGAACAAGCTTCAGTAGAACTTCCAGACTAAGAGCGGAGTACCAAGAAGGAAAAGACTGTCCATGTCAGAGGAATAAGTTACTGGGAACTTATGGACAGCGCTGTGTCATTGTCAGATAGTGAAAATCTCATGCATATCAGCAGAACATTGTCAGAAATGGTGCCAGATGACAAGCCCTTAAGGTTGGAAAGCACTGAAAACATGACTGAAGAAGAGCCTCCTTCTCAAGAGAGAGTTGACATAATAACAGGATGGAGTAAAGTCTTTCAGAGTAAA
>NW_022111301.1:3514994-3516045 GCF_000313985.2 Echinops telfairi | reverse complement strand
TATCAGTCATGCCTGGTTGAAAGGCCCTGGAGAAATCTCTGAACTTTTCCCAAGCTTGGTCCTGATCTTGCTTCTCAAGACCCACCTAATACTGTTACCGATCATGAATTTGACGCCATTTTCCTTGTGCCATGCCTTATTTAACTAGCATCCTAACTGTGATTCTCAGATATTCTGTCAAATATGTATTGGTAGTAGTTTTTAGGTTACCATAAAATCAGGAATAGGTACAGAAAACATATAAGCATTACTATCAAATTGCTCAGTTCTTATAAATCTATTGCATTTTCATGAACATCCAATCTGTGTTTCTTCTTCCTCATCTACTTAATTTATTGTAATCTGTAATATGAGGAAGCTTTCTGCATACATATTACATGAATTTGGATGTGTGAAAGAAATATTCTCCAATATTAAAAAAAATTCTCCTTTAATATGAATAACAAGATACTTTTCTGGTAAATAAACTTCAATATCTATTTTTTAAAGAACAGACATCATCTATTAAGATGGGGGGAAAAAACCTTCAATGGTGAAATAATATTTTTAAATGTGGTGAAAAATATTTCACCCAAACTCCTTTCACTCCATAATAGTAGTTAATGGTCTATATAAAAGATGTCTCAGACTAATCTGTTTGGATGCCTGACAGCAACTCCCTCATTTTTTCTTTACCTTTTCTACGTCATCAAATTGCTGTCCTTTTATGTCCTTCTGTAATGGAAACAAGAAGAAGTTTCACAGAGGAAGGTCAGTTGAGTAAGGTGCATAAGGAAGAGAGGCATGCTGGGTTTTGCCCCAACTAGCACACTAATAGGCTGTGTGACCAGTGCATTGTTGTGGTGGCAAAGCCAGTCCAGCATCTGGCAGAAATCAGGCCTTTTTTGTTACACACTTTTTCTTTTTTTGGTTTTCATGAATTAGAAGTAACAGTTTTGGTTCTTTTTTTTAGATTGTGAAATATTTCTGTCTATTTTAAAAATTGTTTTATTAGGGGCTTATACAACTCTTATCACAATCCATACATATATCAATTGTGTAGAGCACATTT
>NW_022111301.1:3482298-3514515 GCF_000313985.2 Echinops telfairi | reverse complement strand
AACCTTCTGAGGTGATGCTACTGGGCGCACTAACTCAGAGTGAGCTGCTTGATGCTCGCCTAACAAAACAAATGCATACTATGAAATCTTCCCTATGCCCAGCATAATTTTAGGATTGTGGTGGGCTATCCCCTTGTATACGAATTATATTGCTGTTGTTAAATACCTTCAAGTGGATTCGGACACTTAGCCACCCTACAGGAATAGAAGAAAACACACTGAGGTCCTGTTCCATCCTCACAATTATCATTCTTGAACCTGCTCTTGCAGCCACAGTGTCAATTCATCTTGTCCAGAGTCTTCCTCTATGGTCCCTCTATTTACCAAGCTTGATGTCCTTTTCCAGAGACCAATTTTGCTAACATTTCCAAAGTACAGATGAAGTCTCACCATCCTTGCTTCTAAGTACCATCCTGGCTGTACTTCTTCCAAAAGAGATTTGTATGTTCTTTTGGTAGTCCACGCTACTTTCTCTATGTCTCACCAGCATCAAAGTTCAACTGCATTGGTTCTGCTTGGGTCGTCCTTATTCAATGCCCAACTTTAACATGCATAGGAGACCATTGGCTCTGGGTACAAGTGTCTCTTAGATGTTCCATGACAGAAATTTCTTCCCTGGCTTCTTGAGTGTTGATGGGATCTTATCCCCCTCATGCATTATTTGTGTTTTTGTATCTATACTAATATTCTCTTATCCTTACTACCTTAGTGTGATTTGTGTTTTATTATCTTCTGTTGGGTTTCCCAGCTGTGAAGCACAGGAGTGGAGGTATAATGATAATAACTGATACAAGGTGTTATAGGGAATGCAGGAGTGGGGGATGGGTCATAGGGTGAGAAAGGGGATTTCAGGAGTAAATAATGAAGCAGGGAGGGGAGAAGGAGAAGGGAGCACTAGAACTGATCATGATAGCACAACTCATTTGAAAGGGGATTTAAATGGCATGGTGGAGGGTGTGGTGGATGATCTGAGATAGATATGTTGCTGATTGTACAATTCCCATTGATATGATTGTATGATTAAATTGTTCAATTGTATGATACATAAATTGTGTGCCAATAAAAATGTTGGGGAAAAAGAAAATACCATGGCTTGAGTGAGGGCTACCTCACAGTAACGTCCTTGCTTTGAAACACTTGAAGAGATCTTGTGTGGTAGATTTACCCAATGCAAAGCACTTTTTGATCTCATGATGGCTGCTTCCAGGAGCATTGATGGTGGATCCAAGGAAGATGAAATTATGATGGTGGATCCAAGGAAGATGAAATTATGATGGTGGATCCAAGGAAGATGAAATTATCAGCAACTTCAATCTTTCTTCTGCTTATTATGATGTTACTTATTGATCCAGTGGTAAGGATATTTGTTTTATAGATTTTAAATTGAAATCCATATTGAAAGCTGCAATCCTTAATCTTCATCAACAAGTGGTTCAAGTTCCCATCTCACCAAGCAACATTGCATCATTTGCATATCACAGGCTGTTAATCATCCTCCTTTAATTCTGATGTCATGTTCTTCTTCATATATCACAGCTTCTCTGATTATTTGCTCAGAATATATCCTGATTGTGAATTTAGCAAACATGTAATCTATAGTCATTGATTATTATTGGTGATTGGAATGTAAAAGTTGGAAATAAAGAGGAAGGAATAGTGAGAAAATGCCACCTTGATGATAGAAATCAAAATGGTTTCCAAGACCAACAACTTCTTCATTGCTAATATCTTTTTCAATAACACAAATAGCCAGTGTACAAGTGTACTTCTACAGAAGGAATACACAGAAATAAGATTGACTACATCTATGGCATAAGACAATGGAGAAGCTCAATCTAAACAGCTAAAACTAGGCCAGGGGCTGGCTATGGTACAGACAATCAATTTAATGAAATTAGTCAATCACAGAACGATAAATATTGCAGGAAACTACTATTTTTTAAAAAAAATCAAGATAAGTTTTTCTCCCTGTGGGGGGAAAATTTGCTTACTTGGGGTGGAAGTGGGAAAATAAAATTGGAAGTCATGGACTAGGAGCATAGATGAGTTTTAACTTGTTTGAAGGAGAACTCAATGTAAAATAAGAAAATAAAGCTTATTATCATCTAGAGTTACGTGTCCAGATGACATACAGTTAAAATACCCACCCATTGCTCCTGTTGTAAGGTCTGAAAATTAAGACGTAAAGAGGCCAATATTGGGAAGCTGGGTGCTAAAAATAGATTCAGTATACTAGGGTCTGGTTGAGTCTCCCCCTGTGATTTTTGTCCATGAATCCATTCAAGAACTCGAGGAAATGCTAGAAGTTCACCACTACGTCTGACCAAAGGCTCTTCTAATCCCTCACCTGGTCCAGCGGATGGCGTCCACCACCCCTTCCAGCACCCAAGATCCAAGACCTGCAGCATGCAGTGAATTACCCCAGGCTTCTGTCTAAAGGTGGTCATCATCCCAGGCTCTCAAGGAGCCTTTGAGAACTAGCCACAAGACCTCACATTGGAGTTCCCCTCTCTGCTATCCTCCCTGCTGCTGCATTCTCAGACTTTGTATAGCCCCTCAAATGCCAGGAACAGAGTGACTAAATCAGCCAGACCCATTGCTCCCTCTCCTCAGTTCTGCGCCTGCCAGCTTGGGTAATAATATAATTAGATGTTAATTTGCAGTAATTGAAGCGTCTCCAGGAGATTTACCTGTGACAGAATGCAGATCCTTAGAGCGCAGCCTGCAGAGCTATGTAGGAGAGAGCCCAGAGTAAGACGGGACTAGAGCTCCACTTGTGTCCCAGCATGTAGTCTAGTTTTGTAAATGAGCCATTTGCACTCGCAAAGAATGTGAATTTGTTTGCATTTGAATGGAGAGCTCTTTAAATGACTATTAGGTCCAGTCACCTAATTGCAGTGTTTAGCACTGTAGCCTCCTGGATGAGATTCATTCCTAGTGATCTATCTTTCTCAAATAGTGGTGTATTAAAGTCACCTATTATGATTGTTGAGTCTAGGATTTCTTTATTCATCTTTTGAATAGTGCGTTTGATGAATTTCATGGTCTTCATGAGGCGCCTATAAATGTATTATACTTACTAGCTCCTGGTGTACCGATCCTTTGAACATTATATAGTTCCCATTTTTGTCTCTTGTTATTATTTGCACGTTGAGGTCAATTTTGTCAGAGATTAGGAACGCAACTTCTGCATTTTTTAAGTTGCCATTTGCCGGGTACATTTTTTGCCAGCCTCTTATTCTTAGTCTATTTTTGTCTGTGAGCTTAAGATATGTCTCTTGCGGGCAACAGATTGATGGGTTATGCTTTCTGAGCCAGTTTGCTAAACTTTTTCTTTTAGTGAGCGAATTCAGGCTGTTGAGAGTCAGAGTTGTCATTTCTAGCTGTGGACTCATTGCTGTCATCTGAATCCTCATCAGCATATGTTCTTTTCAGTTTGCTTTTTTAAAATTTAATTTTGCTGTTAATGCTTGGGTGAGGTGATATCTAATTGTTGTTTTAAAATGAATTTCCCAAATGTCTACTGATATTGAGCATTTCTTTATATGTTTGTTGGCTGCCTGAATGACTTATTTGAGGAAATCTTTGGTCATTTTTAAATTGGATTCTTCTTCTTCTTCTTCTTGCTGAGGTGGTTAAATTTTCTATGAATTTTAGAAAACATCTCCATGTCTGATAAATTGCCAAAATTTCATCCCCAGACTGTGGTGAGAATATTTGATCAATTTTTAGAGGGGTTCTCATCTACTTTGTCTTCCATTGTTTGTGTGTTTATCTGTTTATACTTATACTATGTATAGCATTTACACTGCAAGTGCGTCTCTATTTTTTTGTTGACGATTTCTAGGTCTTATATTTTACCATCATGGGTTTGTTTTGTATATGTGTGAAATATGGATTCTGTGTTATTCTTCTGCATCTAGATAAACAGTTTTGATATTACCATTTATTAAATGAACTATCGCTTTCCAATTTAATGTGTTTGAAACTTTAGTCAAAGATCAGATTCTCAAAAGTATTTGGATTTATCTGGGTTCTCAATTTTGTTCTACGATCTCCCTATTGTTGTAACATTATCAGGCTGTTGGGTACTCTAGTGTGTAGTAGGTTTTGCGATTAAGAAGCGAGAGGCCTTCTGCTCTGCTCTGCTTCTTTAGTAGTTCTTTGCTTACCTTGGGTCTCTTTCCTTTTCAGAGAAATGAGGTATTTTCCTGTCTCTTTAAGAAGGATGTTGGAATCTGAATCCAGATTACATGTTATCCGTAAATCACTTTAAGTAGTTTTGACATTTGCACAGGGTTAAGTCTTCCTGTACCTGATCTGGTATATTATTCTATTTATCTATGCCAATTTTGGTTTCCTGTCATGCTTTATAGTTTTTTTGTGTAGGATAGCGTAGTGTTTTATAGTTTTCTTTCTACAGCCTTATGTCCCTCTGCTTAGATTCATTCTTAAGAATTTCATCCTTTGAATGGCTACTGTAAATCGTATTATTTTCTGAGCTCTCATTGTTAACAGAAAGGAAACCAAATGATTTAAAAAAGTTTATCTTGTACCTTTCCACTTCGCCGAATTTATCAATTAATTCCAGCAATTTTATGGCTAATTATTGTTTTGATTTGTATTTTTCTAATAATTAAAGAAATAACTCACAGAGGTGCATTGGGTTAAGCACTAAGCTGCCAACTGCAGGGTCATTAGATAAATACAACAGTAATTCCAGGGAAGAAATATGGGGCTGTTTACTCCCATAAAAATTATCCCTCTTGAAAGCCCTGAGAAGAGATTTATCTCTGTCCATTAGGGTCACTGTGAGTCGGGATAAAGCTATGGGAGTGGGTTTACTGACTAGAGTTTCTGAATATGGGGGATATTTTTATGTATAGAATCATATCCAATCCAAGGAGATAGTTTTAAATTTTTTTATTGGCAATTTAGATCCATTTTTCTCCCTTTATTCTCTGATAGTTCTCAGACTACTAGCTCAATACTGAGTAAACAAATAAACAACAACAATAAATATCTACCATACAGTGAGGCCAAAATCACAGCTTTACTATCTTACCTCAAGAGCCTTAAAATTATCAAGCATTATGATATAGGTTCATCCACAATAATATTAATTGCCTTTCTCTTCCACAAAATGACACAGTGCTACATTATATTTATGACATTATATTGATTGGATGTAGTATGGAAGAGATGTTGATGAATTTTGATGTACAGTGTTAGTATAACATGTGCATGCTAGAGGGTGGGAAATAAGCCCATATAAAATTCAGATGGATTCTACCTTAGTTAAATTTCTAAGGGTCCAGTCATTTGGGAGCATGTTGAAATATTCCTACTAAAGTGAAGGATCAGTTATGCTGTGTCTAGCCTGCCTCACAACTAAAAAGATCATCCTTTGGACTTTGCAGGATATCTCTCTCTCACTGCCTCTAAAATACAAATAAGGTACTTTGTTTGTTTGTTTGGATGCAACATATTCCTCATTCTACCACCTTTCTGTCCCTCTGTGGTACTGTGGTGGCTTGCATGTTGCTGTCATCTCGGTAGCTTTGTCACTGAAAAAGGTGCACATTTATATCCATTCTAGAGAAAGGTGACCCAAAGAATGTGCAATTTATATAACAATATCAATATCCCATGATAGTAAAATTTTGCTGATGATAATTTAACAATGGTAGCAGCAGTACTTTCTCACCGGGCTGTCAGAAATGTAAACTTGATTCGAAAAACTATGTGGAATAAGAGATATCATTGCTGACATCAGTTAGATCTTGGCTCAAAGCAGATAACATATAAAAAGAAAATGTTTACTGATGTTCTACCGACTATACAATAGAATTGAACTCTGCGGGTCATAAAAAATTATGGATACCATTGAGATGAATGGGAATTCCAAATCACCTCATTTTGCTTAGGGAGAACCTGTATATAGATCTGGGAACAATAGACTAAAAAAATAAAGAGAATACTGCAGGGATTCAAATCAGAAAAATGTATATGCTGTGGTTGTACCCTCTCATCATACGTATTCAATCTGTCTGATAAGAAAATACTCTGAGAAGCTATATTATATGAAAAATAATGCCACAGCTAGATTGGAGAAAGGTTTGTTAACAACCTGTGATATGCATATGTCACAATCTTGCTTGTTAAAAGTGCAAGGAACTTGAAGCACTTGCTGGTAAATATAAAATATTATGGCCTCCAAATATGGAATACAACTTAATGCAAAGAAAACCCAAATCCTCACAATTGTCCCCAAAATTAACAAACACCATGATAAATAGATATAAGATTGAAGTTTCCAATGATTTCTTCCTACTTGGATCCACAACCCATGTTTATGAAAGCTGCAGGTTAAGAACTTCAATTTGTAACTCAAATTCAAGCCTCGAGTTACAATAATGAAATATTCTTTGAGAAAACTTTCAATGATATAGAAAGCATCAAAAGAAGATGGAAGTAGCAAAAATAACTAGACTAGTTGCAACCATTTCAAGAGGTAGCATGACCAATTGCTGAAGGAAGAAGTCCTAGCTGCACTGAAGTCATTAGCCCAAATAATTGCTTTGACTACAAATAAAAATGCTGTACCAAGCAGATGACACACTGGAAGCACTCATGCCTCTATTCCAGGGAATTTGAAAGACAAATACTAGGCAAACTGACATGAAGAGATCCATGGATGTAGTAATTCCAAAGAAAGGTGGCCAAACAGAATGTGGAAATTATAGAATAATATCATTTAGATCATATGCAAGTAAAATTTAGCTGAAACTCATCCAACAACTATTTCAGCAGCATATTGACAGGGAGTTGTCAGAGATCCAGGTGGGATTCAGAAGAGCAGCTGAAACAGGGATATCATTGCTAATATCAGGAGGAAATTCTCTGAAAGCAGAAAATACCAGAATGATGTTTACTTGTGTTTCATTGACTATGAAGAAGCATTTAACTGTGTGGATCATAACTAATTATGAATACCCTTGTGATGAATGGAAATTCCACAGCACCTCAGTGTGCTCATGTGGAACCTGTACATGGATTAGGATGCAGCTGTGCAAACAGAATAAAGGGATGCAGCATGTTGTAAAATCAGGAGAGCTATGTATCAGGGTTGTGTCCTCTCACTATATACCAATTCCATCTTTATGCTGAGTGTATCCTCAGGGATGCTGGGTGATATGAAGAAGCACACGGTATCTGTATAATAGGGTGACTTGTTAACAACCTGAGATATGCAGATGACATAACCTTGCTTGCTGAAAGTGAGCAGAACTTAAAGCACTTGCTGATGAAAAACAAAATTTCAGCCTTCAGTATGGATTATGAATCAATGTAAAGAATATCAAAATCCTCACAACTGAACTGATAGGTAACATCACGATAAATTGGGAAAGATTGAAGCTGTCAAGTATTTTATCTTGATTAGATTTATAATCAATACTCATGAAAACAAGAGTCAAGAGATCAAATGATGCATTGCATTAGGTAAATCTTGTGCACAAGACCACTTTTATGTGTCAAAAACCAAGGATATTTCTTTGAGAACTAAAGTGCATCCAACTGAAATCCTAATATTTTCCATTGACTTTTACATATGTGAAAGATGGACATTGTGTCAGTCTGGGTAGAGTAGAGAAACAAATCCATGGACACACATATGTGTAAAAAAAAGAGATTGATATACAAGAGCAATTGAACATTGAGAAAACATCCCAGCGCAGTCCAGATCAAGTCCATATGTCTGATATTAGCCCATATGTCTGATATTAGCCCATATGTCTGATACCAATTCTATAAAGTTATCTTCAGACTCACAAAACACATGCAATGATCCAGTGGTGCTGTAAGCATCTGAGCACTGGCAGGGGTCTCTATATGGCATCTCCAGCTCCCAGGGCTCTGGCTGCATCAGGGTTACTTCATGTGGTTTCTCGTAAAAAATGTCTCACTGAGAGTGAGCAAAGAGAGTGTCTCCTGCCTCTAGGGAGTAATACAGGAGTTCCCAGAAATCTCAAGACAAGGCCATGCTCACACAGAGGCCTCATGGCTATGACAAGAGTGACAGGCTAGACTTCACTCCTTCACTCTTAATCCTCTCAAATTGACAGCAGATTATGTAACTATCACAATTATATTAGGAGAGTTTTCCTCCAGGAATTCCTTCACTATTTTGGCTGTTGATTTCTTCGTTCCATCTTGCTCTGGTATCTCTATCAATTGCATATTTTTTCTGTTCATAACATTGTTCATTGCTCTCAGGTTTTCTTCAGCATCTTTATCTTGTTTCATTATTTTTTCACATTTGTTGAATTCTGCTTGCGTGTCTTTGAGTTAGCTGATACAGTTCTCTGCTTTGTCCAACCTATTGGTGAGGTCTCTTACCATTTTTCTTTGATTCAGCTGCATCGTCCTTAACTCTTGTATTTTCCTTTGATATGTACACCCTATCCTCTCTGTTTTTTCATCCGTCTTCTGTTTGATTCTCTCATATCCTGTCTGACTCTAAGCAGTATTCTGAAGATTTCTTTCTGTGGCAGTTCAAAGTTCACTTCTTCCATGTATGTTGCTAGGTTTGGGTTCTCTTCAGACATTGTGATTAATTTCTCTTGTTTTATTATAGTTATTGCTTTTGTGTGTGGTAATCTGCATGGCATTTTAGCGCAGCTGAGGGAGGTACTTTGTGTGCAGTGCATCGAGCACAGGAGACAACTCCTATGTTGTATATCTCAGAGGTTAATAAGAATAAGTCTAAGAAATACTTGGAGCCAGCTACACCATGGTTTCGAGTTGCATCAATTGACTCACAGTTGTCTGGGTCTCTTCTAGCTGCATCCTTCCTATTAGGGTGATATGTAGGAGCTCGACAATGCGATTGTCCCAATAGGGTTTAAGATGTGCTGACTGAAGCATTTTCTAGTGCCTAGCACCTCCAGAAGGCCATGCAGACTTCTTAATGGTATCCTAAAGGGGCACTCTCTCCTGGGCCTCCTTCTAGGCTTGGATGAGTCATCAGGGGTAGGGGGATGGAGTGCACATGGGCAGCTGGCAGTGTGGGGAAGCAGGGCTGTTAGGAGGCAGGTTTGGGCTTTTTGCCAGGGGTGGGTAGGGAGTGCACACATGTGCTGGTGGCGTGGGAACACACTTCAGACTCAGCATTTTGCTGGGTGGAGGGGGAAGGAGGGAACATGAGCAGCTGGCTCAGAAACTCATGGGTGTAGTATATCTACCAGAGTCCCTTGTCAACCCTGTGTATGGATTTCTCAGTCCTTCAATTATTAATGTTTATAACAGATGCCCCTTTATGGTAGCTTACTACACTCTCAGGACTCTCCACTCCTTACATGTGGTCCAAGGTAGAAAAGACTTGTAGTGGGCCCCCCAGGAAGGCAGGGCTTCATAACCAGGAACAGGGGAAGTTCACCGAGTAACTCTGTCTACTGAGTTCTGAATCCTTTGGTGCGGAAAGCCAGCCTGCATTTTCTTTCTCAGTAGATAAAAAAAATAAATCTACCTACAACCTGGATCCAGATCTGCAATGCGTTTGAGCTGTGTCTCTGTATCTGTCTATGCCTCTGGCTCACTCCACAGATTGTTGGAGGGCCTAGCTGTTCCCTTGCAATTAGGGGAGTATGGAGGGCCTCGGTAAGGGAATTATCCCAATTGGGATTGATATTTGTGGGCTGCAGTGGTCTTCTGTGTCCAGGGCCTCAGGGAGTCCAAGCAGACCTTCTTGTGATGCCCTAGAGGGGCAGCCTTTCTGGAGCTGGGAACCCCATGGGAGTGCTCCTCCCAGGTGGGGTATGGCAGGCACATGGGTCACTGAGGTGTGGGTGCAAGGGGTAAAGGTATACATGATGTGTGGGTCTCAGGAAGAAGGGGGAGGGGATATGGCAAAGGATTGTTATGGTCTAGTTGCTTGGACAGAAATATGAGGGGAACCCTTATGTGTGTGTCACTGGTGGGTGGGGAAGGGGGAGGGAATGCCAGGGGGTGGGGCTGGTGACCAAGGAGGTAGGTATGTTACTCAGGTTACTGAGGGGTTGTGCAGGGGATGCAGGTGAACACTCTGTGTGGGTCTCAGGTGCTAGGGAGAGAGATTAGGGCAATGGACAATATACTCCGGTCACCTGTGTGAGAATAAATAGGGAACCACGTTATGTGTGTTGCTGGGGTTGCGGGACAGGAACACAGGGCAGAGTGGCATGTTGTCACTTGGGTGAGTCTAAAGAGGGAACAGTGGCATGTGTGTCATTGAGGGAGGGGCGAAGTGCAAGGTGGTACAATGCACTAGTCACCTGGGTAGAATAAATTGGAAAAAGGGGGCTGGGTGGAGAATGGAAGGTGATGCACCATGGATCACCAAGGTGGGCTGCACTGGGGATGCAGGGGAACCAGGGAGGCATGGCATATGGGTCTTGGGTGGAAGAGGGAAGGATTAGGGCAAGAGATACTCCACTCTGGTCACCAGGGTGAGAGAGAATAAATAGGGAACCGCAGCATGTGTGTCGTGAGGGAGGCGGGGGATGGAAGGCGATGTGGTGAGTGGGTTACCAAGGGGTGGGGAGGTTGCACAGGAGGTGCAGATAATCATAGGCCGTGGGTCTCAGGCGAGAGGGGGAGGGCTTAAGGCAAAGGACCTGTGCTTTGGTCGTCAGCCACACAGGTCTCTGATGTAGGAAATGGAGGGGAGCACGTGTCCTTCAGAGCACAGCAAGCTGTCTGTGGGGAGACCCACAAAAGACCCCCCAGGAACTGCTAGTCCAGTACCCATGCTCCACTCTCTCGAGCTGTTCTCCTCACCACAGATCTAAATTTCACTCAAAGGAAGTTCCCACAGAGTGACCTTACCTTAGCGCCATCTTCCTGGAAGTCCCCACAAGTGCTTTATTTTTAATAGGCCCATTCATCTAGTTTATTTTCCACGGAGTGTGTTTTGTTTGTTATCTCTGATAGCCTGTGTATTCCCTGCACTAGGGCTCCTAGCTTTGTCCCACTTTTATCATTGCTGATCCTGATAGCCTTGGGTTTCACATCTAGGTCTTTGATCCACCTTGAGTTTGTATTTATGCATGGAGTGAGATATGAGGTTTTGTTCAATCTTCTGCATGTGGATTTCCAGCTTCTCTAACACCATTTATTGAAGAGGGCATCTGCTTCCCATTTAATGATTTGGGGCATTTGTCAAATATCAATAATCTGTATGCAGATACTTTTATTTCTGGGTTTTCTGTCTGGATTTGTTGGTCCTAGTAACTATCATAATATCAGTACCAGGCTGTTTTGAGAACTGTGGCTGTGTAGTAGGTTTTGAGGTCAAGTACTGCAAGACCGCCTACTTTGTTCTTCTTCTTGAGGAGTTCTTTGCCTATCCTGAGCGGCTTCCCTTTCCATGTGAAGTTGCTAATCAGTTTTTCCATTTCTTTGAAGAGTGGTAGTGCAATTTGAATTGGGATTGCATTGAATTTGTAGATTGTTTTAGGTAGTATAGACATGTTCACAATAGTGAGTCTTCTGATCCATGAACATGGAAGATGCTTCCTTTTGTGTAGATCCCTTTTGGTCTTTTGTAGTCATGGTCTGTACTTTTCTTCACAGAGGTCTTTTGTTTTTATGGTTAGGCTTAGTCCTAGGTATTTTAGCTTTTGCGTGGCTATTGTGAATGGGACTGATTCCTTAATATCTTTTTCTGTGATTTCCTCAGTGATATATAGGAATCCAATTGATTTCTGCTTGCTAATCTTGTATCCTGCTACCCTACTAAACGTCTCTATTGTTTCCATTAATCCTATTGTGGCCCCTTTAGGATTCTCAATATATAAAATCAAATGGTCTGCAAATAGCCAAAGTTTCACTTCTTCTTTACTCAAACATACACCCTTGATACTTTGCCGTTATCTTATGGCATTGGCTATGACTTCCAGTGCAATGTTAAATTTAATTGGGATTAAGGGGCATCCTTGTTGGGTTCCCTTATTCAGTTGAAATATTTCCACATTTTCTCCATTGAGTGTCATATTGGCTGTTGGTGTTTTGTATATGACATATTTTATTGAGGATTTTCACTTCTAATCCTATCTTCTTGTGAGTCTTTATTAGGAATGGGTGTTGGATGTTATCCTATATATTTCTGTCTCAATTGATAGGATCATATGGTTCTTGTCCTTTTTCTTGTTGATGTGGTGGGTTATATTCATTGTTTTTCAAATATTGAACCTTCCCCAAATCCTTTGTATGTATACCATTTGGTCATGATGAAGTATTTTAAATATTTTGTTGGATTCTATTGGCCTAGATTTTGTTGAAGATTTTTGCATCTATGTGCATAGGAGATAGCCGTTTCTGTGTTAAACAAGGTTCTCTAGAGTAACAAAACCAGGACACTAGTACTTTTATATATATTTATGTAGATAGATAGATAACATAAGAAATAAGCAATTAATCTATAAAGCAGTACAAATGGCTCAGTGCAATGCCCTTCCATGATACAGCTATTGCACTGACAGTCCTTCAAGTCTTGAGGGCCACGGGGTATCTTCCGTGGAGCAATTCAGGCTACCTGGCCACAGGCAGCAAACAGCAAACTGGTCACCAATAGTCATCCAGATGACAGGGTCCGGCCGTCCCCAGCTCAAGAGATATATATTCCAATAGTGTGGAGAAGCAGGTCTTGAATGAACCTCAAGTTACTGCAACACAGTCCACAGGTTAGGTGTTCCACAGGTAGTGTAGCTTGCAAATGGAGGCACAGAATAAGCAAGGAAGGTGCACACTGGTCCGATGGTCAAAGAGCAAGAGAGAGAGAGGTGAGGTTCACCCAGCCATTTATCTCTCAGCTCTTCAACTAATCTCACATGTGTTCATTGGCCATGCAGGCACAATAAACCTACCTATCTCAGTCTGTAATTCTCTTCCCTGTGGGCATACCATTCTGGTCTCTTCTCTGTAGTCCTTGTGGACCAGGTCACAAGTTCATGGGCCAAGGTTAATCATCTCTCCAATGCTGTGCAGGTGGTCACCTAGCAGCCATCCCAGATGCCTGTAGGAGGGAGATGTGGTAGTGTCTTTGATGGGCACTGACTTTGGGGACTACATACATAATCCACAAGCAAACTTCTTGCTCAAAATTTAAAAAGCTATCACCACTAAAATTTTTTTTAATTCTTTAGCAGTTCTAGTTGTATGAATTTTCAATTGTAAATGTCCTGGCACTCAAGGCACTAGATGGGGTTTACCTTTTCTTGGCTTTTTTACTTGACTTCGAGCAAGCATTCATTCCTCCCAAGCAATTCCTATTGTACCCTTTTGCAAATCTAATAAATCCTCAAGGTGACTGGGTGTACAAGATTTCTCTAATCATAATTTCAAATATTTATTCTATCATACATTATATCCATAACAATAAGTAGGTGAAATAAATTAGTCCTTGTACAGTTTAATCTTAAACAAAATTACTTTGAAAATACTTGAATTCAAAGTTAACTAAGACCATCTTATTCATACATATATCTATATCTATATCTATATCTATCTATCTATCTATCTATCTAGATATCTATCTATATGAATATGCCTGGGACCCATGGCAGAGTGTCTCCAACGGGTCTAGCTTTCTATCAGCCATTTTGTCTAAACAATATTCCTTTACCCTGGGATGACTAAAAAATTATGCTGCATTTTAAACCATTTGTGAATGAAAATTTTCACTTCCATTCCCATTTTCTCTTGCTTTCAAAAAGCTCAATGTTTCCTTATTTCTGCAGATACAAACTAAGAAATCCCCATGAAGGTGGAGCCTGGACTCTGGTTATCCAAAGGAGAAGGGAAAATCCACCTCCACTGGGTTCTTCAATAGCAGTGGTCAAACACAACTCCACCCTCTATTTTTATGATTTCTTTCGGCAGAACCCTACTCTCTCAGTACTAAATTGTGTTAGCCTTGTGTTTTCTAGAGGAGTGACACTCATATGTTTAATAATTCCAAAGCAGTGACACTTGATAATTTAATATCAAGCAATGTTCTTACCCAGTAGGCACCCCAGCCCAGTCCAATTCAAGTACGTAAGTCAGAAGTTAACCGAAGCCATCTTTTCAGACTTCTGTAGCTGCTGGCTGATGAAGCAGAAAGGCAAAACAGAAGCAGGAAGATCATATGTAGGAAGGGGCAGAGCTGTGTGGATTAAAGGTCTTTGGCAATATAGATAGGCACTGAACATCGAAGGAACACTGTGTTGACCGCCCGCATGGGACACAGAATACAAAGGAGAACAAAAGTTAAGGGCAAAATAGAAAGATCTTCCTATCTCTCTTATAAAAATGCCACATCGCTGAGGGAGGGCGGGAGGTGAAGGAAGAGAAAAAAGGAGGAGTTGATACCAAAGGCTCAAGTAGAAAGTAACTGTTTTGAAAATGATGATGGCAACAGAAGTACAAATGTGCTTGACACAATGGATGGATGGATGGATGGATTGTGATAAGAGTTGTACGAGTCCCCACTAAAATGATTTATAAAATTTTTTAAAAATGCCACATCATTAAGGAAGCATCATCAGGCTGCCAACTGATTGACAGGTTGCACCGCACCCCTACCTCCAAACAGATACCATGCAGTCACCATACACTCCAACCGCCACAGTATTAAACTCTCCATCTTTCCACACGGTCTTCAGTCGTTGTTATTTTCTTTCTTTTCTTAAAACATGGTCTGTCACTGTCAACGTAAGGGGATGATCCTAGTTTTGATCTGTATCTCCCAGATGGCTGGTGATTGTCAGCATTTTTTCCATATGTGCACCAGACATCTGAATATCGTTTTTCGGTGAACTATGTGTCCATCTTTTTTCCACTTTATATTGGATTATTTGTTTTCATTATTAACGTTTTGCAGCATTCTAGAAATTTTAGACGTTAGTCCCTTGTCTGCTGTGTGATTGGTGAGGAGCTGGTTCTTTTACTCTTTTGATAAATTATGTTATTTTTAGCAGGTGACAGTCATGCAGCAATCTTTTTGATGAGTCTTTGGGTTTTTTAATATAAAATCATAAAACTGCAAATAGTGGTTGTCATCTCTTCTTTTCCCATTTGGATATTTGGATACTTTTGATACCATTTTGCTATCTAATGGTTGTAAGACACCCAGCACAATGCCAGTGTGTTGATAGGGGGCATGGAATCTGGTTCCCATTCACAGGAAAAATCCTTTTAGAAATTCCCTGCTGAGCATGATATTGGCCTTTGGTTTTTCATATATGAACGTCATTATGTTGCACAATGTCCCTTCTATCTCTATTTTTGTTGAGAGTTTTTTTAATCAGGAATGTCAATTGCCTTTTCTGCATCAGTTGATGTGGTCATGTGATGCTCCCATTTTGTTTTGTTTGTGTGTTAGATTACATTGATTGCTTGTCTAATGTTGAACCATCCTTATCTACCTGGTAGTCGATCATAGTGTATTCTTGTTATTACTTTATTTTTTGACATAGTGTTGTGTTCTATTGGCCCAGAATTTGTCGGAAATTTTTGGTTTGTTCATGAAGGATATTGATCTGTAATTCTCTAGTGTTACAGTAGCTTTGCCTGGTTTTGGTATCAGAGTTTTGTTATTTTCATTGAATGAATTTAGGAGTAAGCTCTTATATTCTATATTCTGGAAGAGTCTGCAAGGACCAACCACTGGCAAACTTAACAAAGGAGTAGAAAGAAAAGATGCAAGCATCTAATTAGAAATGAAAAGAGTGACAAAATCAAATGAAATATAATAATAATAAAGATAACAACAAAAATTTACCACGAAAGATTGTACTACAAAAGTTTGAAAAACTAAATACAATGAGTGAATATACCTTCTATCCAAATTAATGGAGACTGATGTAGAAATTCTCACCAGACCCATTCAAACAAAGAAGAAACAGAGCAGGTCTTAAATTACTGCCAATCAAGAAAAGTCCAGGACCAGATGGCTTCCCAGGGAATTCTACCCAGTACTCATGAGTATTCACCAATTCTTCTAGTAATATGTAAACTTATAATTGCAACTTTTATTTGTTTTTTCACATTAAAAATATTAGATGACATTTGACTTATTGGCATATAACAAAACATATTTGAGTCTTTTATTTCCTTCTGTATTACTAATGACACACATTTGCTAAAATTGCTACATATCACTATATCAGAGCATAGACTGATAAATGCCATGGTTTTGCTTTTAGTAGCCTCTAGAGCACTTATTAAATTATAATTAGCATTAGCAATTTTTAACATAATCCTTGGAAGTGAAAAAATTATGTGTACCTTTATTAGCATGCCTAGGAAAAATACCAGGCAATAAAGCTTAAACTAGTAATTGAACTAGCTTTATCTTTTAACTGTTATTAATTCTTTCAAATCTAAGATGAGTATATAAGCTCAGTCTATTACAAATTTCTAGCTGAAAAATAAATTCAACCTTTAGTACTCTTTTACTAAAATTTTTTTCTGACAGTTATAAAATGTCACTTGATTTGTGGGGTGTGTTATATAGCCCTGTGAAGTTTTGTGAGCATGTGTTTTAAAAAGCCTTACAATAACAATTCCCTTTTATAACCTAAGATTGTGATTCATTTTACTTTGTCTAAATGGACACAATTGAAACCAATTAACATCTTTCCTCCTTTCAATAAAAATAAGCATATATTTTTTTGAAAAGAAAATAAAAAGAATGTTTCATGCTAGGGAATTAGTTTGATATTGGGACATAAAATAATTACTTAGATTTGAATATAAATAAATTTGGGATGATGAGTCTTTGGGGAAAAGTATGTTTTCTGCTCATATCAAATATACATGTCAAGAATGGAAACAGGTTATGAAACTTGATGATTTTCATATTTTTTCTTTCTCTTACTAGAACATCATCAAATTTTTTCATTGATTTTTTTTTTATTGAATTCGAATTTAGCACAAAGCCTGACCCTAGACAATAATAATGAGACTGGACACTTATTAACCATTATGTAGTGTAAGGTGGAAGAGCATAGCCTCTGGAGGTGACTACTGGAGTGGAATATTCCAGTTAAGTACTTATTAGGTATACCGTTTAAAATAATTACTTAATCTCTTTTTCTTAAAAATGTATTATTTTTTAAAATGACAATGATAATGGAATCTTTATTACAGAGTTGTGTGAGAATTTTAGAAAACCCTCAATAAAGTATTGGGTAAAGCGCTCATAGATCTTGTGAAATTTATAGCCATTAAATTGATTTGGACTCATATTGAACATGACCAATGGAGTAGGAATGCCATGATAATATTCATCAATTCCTTTAGCGTAGCTTGGACTTTTCTCCTTCAGGACCATCGGATCTTGGTCTTATGCTATCTCCTGAAACGGTGTAGCATCCACCAATTTTTGGTACAATGACTCTTTTTATTATTTCCATCCGCTGAGTCTTTCTGCATCATTCATTGTTTTGATCATGCAAGTTAAGTCTTAAATTTTTTCATTTCATTCTGTTTGAGAAATCTTCAGTATTTTCTTCCCCTTTGGTTTCCTAGCTCCACATTTTCTTATAGTATTTTCCTTTATTTTCTTGAGCCACGCTTTGAAATCTGTTTTCTTTTACATCATCATTTCATCCATTCAACATGCAAGAGCTATTCTGAGTCTTATGTGATATTTAGTTTTTAATGTATTTTCTCTTTCGTCATTACCTTTTGACTTCATCACATATGGTGTCTGTGATGCTATGTCACATCTGGTCTAATCATCAGTCATTAGTACTTAATGCGTGTAATTTATTCTTGAAATGGGTCCATTATTCTGGGGGGATATATTCCAGGTTGTACTTTCACTTTTGTGGACTTGTTTTCATTTTCTTCAGCTTCAACTTCAACTTGCCTAAGAACTAGTTCTGTAGTCAGTTTAGTCTTGTTCTGATTGATGATATTAAATTATTCCATCGCGTCACTCCGTCGATGCAATTAATTTGATTCCTGTATAACCCTTTGGTTGCGGTCCATGTATGTAGTTCTCACTTAGGCTG
Source organism: Echinops telfairi (assembly GCF_000313985.2). NCBI lineage: Eukaryota > Metazoa > Chordata > Mammalia > Afrosoricida > Tenrecidae > Echinops > Echinops telfairi. The sequence continues at coordinate 3,496,474 of NW_022111301.1, read as the reverse complement.
TTGAACATTTAACTTATAATTCCTACCACAGTCACATTTTATTATTTTTGATTCGAATGGCCATTGCTAGTCCATTTTGGCTCACCTATGCCTGGGATAGAAATCGTCAATGATTGCATTTCATTTTGGATAGTTCCATGATTTCATTCATAATTTGTATATTTCACATTCCAATTATACATAACTATTGGCACATGCTTCATCTCATCATAAGACATGCTACACCATGGCATGGATGTCACAAGAGCACTATTCCATTAATATTAATAAATGTGACTCTATTCTGAGAATACAGCTCAAAAAGGGATTAGTATACTGAAAGTCATCAAACACAGTCATTATTATCAGCAGACTTATAATTCACTGGAAGATATGCTACTGGTATTTCAAATCCAAGCAAAATGCAAGTTGTCAAAAATGAAATGGGACATACATTATATCAATATCCTAGATATTATTAAATTGAAATGGATGGATAATAGCCAATTTGAATTAGACTATGATATGGTTTGCCATAGGAACCTTGATGGCAGAGTGCACCTTGATGAGCAGGTAACTGCAAATTATGGTAAGTAGTTCAAAACCACCAACTGCTTCAGGGGAAAACAGTGAGGCTTTCTCCTCTTGTAAAGATATACTGCTTAGAAACTCCCGGGGGCAGAATTTACTCTATGGCACTGCACTTTTTTTTTTTTTGGAGGACGAAGGTTTGCCTGACCAAAGACACGGGATTTTCAATCTCCAAGCATAGATGTGAAGTTGGACATTGAATAAGGAGGACCAAAGAAGAATGGGTGCATTTGGATTATGGTGCTGGTGAAAAACATTTGAAAATACCATGGCTACCAAATGAACAGGATTGAAAGCATGACCCAGAGGGATTGGCTTCTCAACCTATTAAGAAGTAAAACTTGATGCTTTTGTGTAAGAGCCCGGATTTCAGAGCTGGGTACCTCTGGCCCCTTAATTGGGAAAGTTAGGTTTGCTGAGCAATGAAACTGGAGCTGAGTGGCTATAGGCTTATGTTTACTGGAGTGGAGTGCCTCTGTGCACTTATCAGGGAGTTGAGTTTGTTCACCTACTGAACTTGAGCTGCATGCTTTCAAGTTGAAGCTTACAGTTGAGTGGCATGTCCCTTTGAGTATAATTAGCAGAACTGAAAGGACTGTGTAACATATGCTGATAAACAACTCAATCTTGAGTATTTCTCACTGGCATTACAACTTGTAACTCCTTGATGAATCCTTTAATCACGAATTGTGTCTGTGAGTTCTGTGTAACCATTGAAATGGATATTAGAGCCTGTAGAAGTATAATAGAGAATATGAATTAGGTACCACACAAGGAACTAAGGTTACTGGTATATACTTAATTGGATCAAATTAAGATGATATTGAGAATGTAATAAAGGTACCTTTGGATAAGAAATGATATATTTCACTCCAAGTTTTCAAGTCTCATCAAATTATTTTCCAAAATAACAGCTGTTTGTTTCTTCTAGTTTTATGCATGCACAAGGCATATAATATGATCATGGCTGCATTATGTAAAATTAATACATTTGTTAGAAATGAAAACAAAACAAAACATGTATCTTTACTTGATGGTTATTATAAACTTCACATACTTTTAATACCTTATATTCATTAGAGCAAGGTACAATTTGATTTAAGAGAGAATTACACCTACACGTTGTGTATTGACTGATATAATACATTTATGAAAATGGTAAAGATTGACTACCTGACTCCCTTGTCCCACTCCCTCGGCAGTTTGTTCTGCTGTGGTGTCTTTCATGTTGTGCCAATGCTGGCAGTTTGCTACTGGTATTTCAAATACCAGCAAGCCCACCCACTGAGATCAGGTTTCAGCATTAATTCCAGACTAAGCATAAAGAAAATATGGTCCACTTCTGAAAATTAGCCCCTGGAAGCATGACTGATAGTAACAGGACAGTGTCTGATACGATGGTAGAAGACGAACGCAATGGGTTAGAAGGCACCAGAAATGCAACTAGGGAAGAATCTACCTCAATGATGCAAAGGTGGCCCACTTTTGAGACCTTTATTTGCTGATGAGACAGAACGCAAAATGAGAAGAAACCTCTGTAAACATCTATTAATAATTGAAATGTGTTTGAAATTAGGAAAACCGGAAGTTGTCAAAAGTGAAAGGGAAAATATAAAGATTGATATCCTAGGTTATTGAGATGAAGCCTACTAATATTAGATGTTTTGGTTGGACAATCATATGATTTTCTTTGTCAGGAATTACAAATCCAAGATAAATGGTGTTACAGTTATCAGGAAAAAGAGCATTTCTAAGTATGTATCTCGAAGTACTCTACTGGATACTTGCATACTTGCAAGGAAAACCAGCTAATAAAATTATTGTTTACTTTTACACACCAGCACTAAGGTTAGTGATGAAGAAACTGAATTCTATCAACTTCTTTACTTTGAAACTGGTCAATCATAAAATCCAATTAGATTGGCAATGACTGAGGATAGGGATGTGAATGTGGGAAATGAGAGGGAACAATAGTTGGAAAATGTGGTCATGGGGATAGAAACAAAACTGGAGATCACATGATAGAATTTTGCAAGCAACGACTTCTTCCTCTCAAATATAGAAAGTGGCATTTCCCCCCATCAACATAAACAGTAACTATACAAAGAGACTTCACCAAGTAGAATGCACGGTAATCAAATTGACTACATTGGTGAAAAGAGATCATAGAGAAACCTAATTACCATCTGCCAAAATGAGATCAGGAGCTGATTATGGAATAGATCATTTACATGTAAGTCTTGACTGAAGTTAAAGAAAATTTAAAAACTTCACAAGAACCAAAATGCAACTTTGAGTACATTCTATACCTGAATTTAGTGATCATCTCAAAAATGGATTTGTCATGTTAAACACTAGTAATTGAGACTGGACAAGGTGTAAGTGATAGGATGAACATTATAAAGAAAGAAAGCAGAAGGTCTATAAAAAGAAAAGACTAAAGTGAGTGTAAGGAGAAACTCTTAGACTTCCTCTTGAGCGTAAAGCGACTAAAGAGACCAGCAGAAATGATGACGTGAATTAGTTGGAAAAAAATTTCAAAGAGCATCTCAAGAAAACTAAGTGAAGCATTATAATGAAATATGCAAAAACCAGCCATTAGAAACAAGAGTAGAGCATTTTCAACATATTTAAATCTGAAAGAACTGAAGAGAAAAATAAGCCATAAATTGAAATACTGTAAAATGCCATGACAAAATATTGAATGATTCAGAAAGCATAAGAAAAAAGACGGAAGGAATACACCATCACCATAACAACCGGCGGTTGTTCCCTGCTTTCGGGAGGTATCATGTGACCGAGAACCAATGGCTGTGAAGGAAGAAATCCCAACTACACTGAAGTCTAATCGTCTGTGGTCTTAGTGATGAAGACAAAAGAATATAGGAATTGAAATATTTTAAAAAAACACACACACTGAAGCCCTGTAGGAAGTACTAACTAGTCTATATTAAGAAATTGAAATAGATTCACCAAGAAAACTGATTAGAGAAAAATCCATATGTGTGCTCATTCCAAATAGATGTGACCTAAGAGAATGGAGAAACTATAAAACAGCATTATTGATATTTTATGCAAATGCATGTTTTACTGAAGATAACTCAAAAACCGTTATAGCAGTGCTTCTACAGGGAACTGAGAGAAATTCAAGCAGTATTTAGAACAGCATGTGGAATGAGAGATATTTTTAGAGAAGTGGATATTAACTAAAGCATACCAAAAATTATGTATGCTTGTGTTTTGTTGGCTGTGCAATGGCATTTGACTGTGTGGATCCCAGCAAATTATTGATAACACTACTAAGATTAGAAATACAAGAATAATTATAATTAGGCTCCAGATAGAACAAGAAGCAGTCACTCAAAAAAATAAAGATGAGGATAACCCAGGGCTTAAAATTAGAAAATGGTGTAGCCAAGCTGTGCACTTTAAATAGTTGTCTCATCTATATGCTGAGTCAGTAATATGAGACATTGTACTATATGAAGAAGAAAGCGGTATCAGGATTGGAGGAAGACTCATTAACAACCAGAGATACACAGATGGCACAAATTTGCTTGCTGAAAGCAAAGAGCACTTGAATCACTTATTGATGAAGACTTAAGAACATAGCATTTAGAATGATTAGGATTCAAAGTAAAGAGCCCCCAAATTCTCAAAGTGTACCAATCGACAACATCATGAGAAATGGAAAAAGATGGAAGTTATTGTGCATGGATTAATGGTTATGGAAGCTGCAAATTCCTCTGGGGTAACGTAACTCGCCAGGACAACGCTCTACATCTGAATTTAGCGAGTAGGAACAAGGAGCCGGAAAGCTTGGAGACAGTCATCTGAGGGGCAGCTATCGGCCTCTCCCTATGCAGAGGGAAAACGAATGATGACAAGAAGGCGGCACACGGAAACCGTGCTCCTCCTGAACGAGTGGACCATACAAGGATCTCTCTCCACAGCGCTGAGAGCAGAATACCTAACGGAGGGCAGGCGACCACTACTACATATGTCCTGGATGGTGTGCGATAGAACTAGGGAGAAAACTGAATCTCAAAAAAGACAAGGATTACTGTTCAGACAGGGATTGATGGAACTCCAGAAACTCTTGCTCCTACCCTTCAGGAATAAAACTGAGTTCACCTCAGTAGTAATGTAATTAACTACTTAAGAGCAGTACAACATTGATCCTAAGATAATGTTCAGAGGGTAAGGGAAGAAAGAGAAATGGAAATAGGAAATACAAGAAGTGTTTGGCTGGGTCTTTAGAGAATCCAACCCACTAGTGACATATGCCCCCTCCCCATTCCTCTCTCTATATAAGATACACAAGTATAAGATATATGCATGATAATATATATCATTTGTCATAAGCACAGGTGAAAATACCTATAATCTATTATATACATATCATAGTGATATATATGATTACTCATATATGGTGTGTGAGATGTACTATAGATGCATTACATGTGATATATATGTATAGTAAAGATTATATATTCATTATAAATGATATATCTGATACATATATATCTCACGGATGATATATCATATATGATATACGTGTTTAGAGAGAAAGATTCATATGGAGAAAAAGGCTCATGTGTTGTCTTACAGGGCTTTCTATTTCTCCAGTTCTGATATCCATTGCATTGGCTACATAGTACTCACAGAAAAAAATTATGATCAAAGAATTTATTAAGGAAGTTAACAAGTTATAATGCCAGTGAAAAATGCTCAGGGTTGAGATGTTTAGCTAGACATGTTTAAAAAACTCTTTCAGTTCTGCTAATAAATGCCCAAATGGCCATACCACCCTGCTGTAAGCTGCAATTGTTAACATTCAGCTCAAACTCTGTGGGTAAGGCGCAATATTTCAACTAATTTATACTTTATAGGCTCTTAAGGAGATGAGAACAGCTTACAATTCATTGACTTGCTTCCAATGTTTCTTCTTTCCTAAGAGCAAAGTTGTGAAAGGAGAAAAAGAATAACTTTATAATGAGAGACCATCTAAGATATAACTCTTGCTTGCCCGATGTAGTCAGCTGATCAAAATTAACATCAAACCTTAGCCAGAGCCATACAGCAAGCTGCATAAGTAAATATCAAAATACTAAAGAAAGAATGGAACCTATTTTTATTCACAGAAAGCATGAGCCTACGTGTTCTGTTCGGATGTTCGGATCCAACAGGTCAGCAGTGGGAAACTGCCAGCAACTCTGCGGGAGATAGCTGGAACTTTCCATCTCCCTCAGCAGTGACAGACATGCACATTCGCAGGGGCACTTCTACCCTGTCCTGTATGAGCTCTTATGAGTCAGTAGTGACCCAATGGCAGTGAGTTGAAGTATATAACTCACTGGTATGTAGTCCATGCCTATTCATAGTGACCCTCCAGGACTGGCTCAAGCTGCTCTGTAAGCTTCTGGGTCAGTTAAGTCTTTATGGTAGTAGAAAGCCCCAGTGGAACAACTGGTGTTTTCAAAACGCTGACCTTGCAGGGCATAGCCCAACTCGTAGCCACTGCCATAGTGTTCCTTTGATCCTATATGAAAAAAAAATGACCTCCCAACTATTCTCTAGAAAGCTGTTGGAGCTAATAGAATTCAACATTATTGCAGGGTACAAGATCAACATACAAAAATTAGACAAGTCTCTTTCCACAAACAAAGAGATAACTAAAATGAAAATAAAGAAAACAATGCTATTTGCAACAGCTTTACACAACAACAATAACTGAAACAAACCTATGAATGAGCCAAACCAAGGATATAAGGGACTTAAAACTGCAAACACCACTAATGGACATTAAAATGGGCCTTTAAACATGCAAGTGTATCTCTCTTCATAGCCTGAAATATTTAACATCGTGCACAAAGCAATACTACCCAAATCAATGTATAGATACAATGCTATATCAATAAAAATACAAGGATTTTTGTACATTTGATTCCCTCATCATTCTCAAAACATTTGCTTTCTACTTGAGCCCTTGGTATCAGTTCCTCATTTTTCCCCTCTCTCCCTGCTCACCCCTCCCCCATGAACCCTTGATAATTTATAAATTATTATGTCATATCTTACACTGGCCGGCATCTCCTTTCACCCACTTCTCCACTGTCCGTCCCCCAGGGAGGAGGTTATATGTAGATCCTTGTAATCTGTTCCCCCTTTATCCCTCACCTTGCCTCCACCCTCCCGGTATCGCCACTCTCACCACTGGTCCTGAGGGGTTCATCTTTCCTGGATTCCCTGTGTTTTCAGTTCCTATCTGTACCAGTGTATATCCTCTGGTCCAGCTGGATTTGTAAAGTAGAATTGGGATCATGATAGTGAGGGGAGGAGGCATTTAAGAACTAGAGGAAAATTGCATATTTCATCATTTCTACACTGCACTCTGATTTGCTCCTCTCCTCCCCGCAGCCCTTCTGCAAAGGGATGTCCAATTTCCCCCAGATGGGCCCTGGGTCCCCACTCTGCACTCCCCCTCATTCACAATGTTATGATTTTTTTTTTTTTGTCTTTGATGCCTGTTACCTGACCCCTTCTAAGCCTTGTGATCTCACAGGCTGGTATGTTTCTTCCATGTGGGCTTTGTTGTTTCTCAGTTAGATGGCCACATGTTTATCTTCCGCCTATAGGACCCCAGATTCTATATATTTTGACAGCCAGGCACCATCAGCTTTCTTCACCGCATTTGCTTATGCACCCACTTTGTCTTCAGCAATCATGTTGGGGTTGGCTGGTGTGCTTCTTCCATGTGGGCTTTGTTGTTTCTCAGCTAGATGGCCACTTGTTTATCTTCAAGCCTTTAAGACCTCAGATGCTATATCTTTGGATGTATGTATGGATTGTGATAAGAGTTGTATGAACCCCCAATAAAATGATTTTTAAAAACCCAACTAAATTTTATTAAAAAAATAAGATTTATAGTCTAAGCATCCCCTCACAAATGGGTCACAAGGAAGGGATGAGCCAGTCAGGGTGCAGTATAGCACCCACAATACCTACAACATTCCTCTAGTTCTTTAATGTTTCCTCCCCCCACTATCATGATCCCAGTTCTACCTTATGAATCCAGCTAGACCAGAGTATGTACACTAGTACAGACAAGAGCTCTTGACACACGGAATCCAGGACAGATAAACCCCTCAGGAACAATAATGGAAGTAGCGATACCATGAGGGAAGGGGGAAGGTGGGGGGAGAAAGGAGTAACCAATTGCAATAATCATTATATGGCCACCCTATATGGCCACCCTACCCCCACCCAGCATGATGAACAACAGAAACATGAGGAAGGGAGACAGTGGATGGTGTCAGATCTGAAAATAATAATAATTTCTAATTTATCAAGGGTTCATGACGGTAGGAGGTGGGAGAGAGGGAGGGGAAAAATGAGGAGCTGATACTAAGGGCTCAAGTAGAAAGAAAATGTTTTGAAAAGGATAATGGCAACATATGTACAAATGTGCTTGACACAATGGACATATGGATTGTTCGAAGAGCTGTAAGAACCTCCGGTATTTGATTTTTTTAAATTGCTTACAAAAAAGAAGACTTATCATCTCAGAAATCCATAGAGGCAGTTCTGCTGTATGCTGTAGGATCACTATGAATCTGAATCAGCTTGATGGCAGTGAGGAAGTAAGTGTGAAATATTAAATTCAGGATGCAACCAGTAGGGGAAGGAGTGCTGGTAAGGTAGTGGGTGATGTACTGGCCTGCAAACTCCTAAGTCAGCAGTTCAAACTTGCCAGCTGTTCTGAAGGAAAAAAGTGAGGCTATTTATTCCTATAAAGATTTAAAGTCTGGGAAACTCCCAGGGGTGGTTCTACTCTGCCTTCTAAGGTTGGTATGATGGTAGTGAGTGTGGTTTGGACTCTAGGACAGGGTTCTCAACCTGTGGGTCGCTACCTCTTTCGAGGTCGAATAACACTTTCACAGGGGTTCCCTAACACCATCGGAAAACATGTATTTCCCATGGTCTTAGGAACCAAGACACCGTTCCTCTCTCTGTCTCCAGGTGGGTCCACCCACAGGTAGATGCACCCACATATGAGTACCCTGCGTGAAGACTGTTACCCATGCTACCCCATGCTTCAAGACAAAAGTTCATTTATATGTCATTGCCAATAAATATTTCTATATATATATATATATATATATACACAAGGATTCTAGTTCAAAGAATTATAGGAAATACTCTTAAAAGACCTATTGAAATCCATTGTCATTGGAGTCAGTTCTGACATACAGGGCTTCTGGTGCAGTAATCTTTGTTGAGAGCAAACAGTTTCATTTTTTACTTGAGGAGCAGACGGTGGGATTGAATAACCAATATTGGGTTCAGAAGCCTAATGTCTATCCCACAGTCTATCACCGACCTCTGTAAAGAATTGGAGCCAAAGAGGGATACGGTATTTATGTTGAATTTCTGGGATGATTTTTACCAGTTCTTGCTTCTCAGTGGTGACAAAATTCACATGGCAGAAGCACTCTTGTAATCCGAATATCTTTTAACGGGAAAGGGAAGTTCAGAGGTAGTGCAGTGTCAGAAAGTACATGCTATAACAGGCAAGGCTGCATGGCCGGCCTTGGGAGAGATCACGTGGGCTTCAGAAGAGGATGAAAACCCATGTGGAAAAATGACCGAAACGGGAGTCCACAGAACCAATAGAGGAGTCCTGGCAAAGAAAAGGAGAGAATGTTCAGAGGCCTGTGCGGGCATGTGAATGTGCGTCGAGTGCACGGGAGGGTGCCCGCTCTAGACCTGAGTCCTCAGTCTTGCAATGTATCCCCTCCTATTGCCAGTTGGCGGTGGGGGTGGAGTTACGCTATTAGCTGTTCTTAGTGGCTGAGTTCAAGCGCTGGTGCCTCCTGTGCCTGCTCAGGTTGAGCTCCTAGGTGACCTTGGGCTGAGCATGTCCGCCTTTGCATTGCTCCCATAGGTGTCTAATATGGACCTGGTTTCTTTCTAACCCCTTCCTTGTGGTGTGGCCATCTAATATTTGTTTAGCATGTGCAGACAACCCCCTTTATCCCTAATCTTCCTACCATTCACTTAGGTGGGGACTAACTGCCCCCCAACAACCTAAAAGTTATAGAACACGGCTTGTACCACAGGAAAATTCCTTCTTTAAGAGAAAAGAGGAATATCACCCCCCATGCACACTTACCCAGCGCCCACCACAATGTGCCAGTCAATGGCTGACGAGATCTACCCCAATACGGGGGTGATGCGAGGGACGCCAACTTCCAAAGTCATCCTTTAGCCTAAGTCAAAGTGCAAATTCTTCGGAGAAGGAAGCCTCTTTGGAAAAGGTTGCAGCTTTGCCTTGTTATCAACCCATGCTTGCAGCAACAATGGATGTGTGTGTGCCTTGGCTGAAGTGCATCTAGCAGAGAGCCTTCATGGTCCTCTGCACCAAGTTCGTGCAGATGAATGTGGTCGTAGGGTTGCTGTTTCCTTGCCTTGGAGTTGGACCGCTAGCAGTGTAGTGGTACACATTGAGTTGCTAACCTCAAAGTCAGCAGTTTGAAATCACCAACTACTATCCTGAAGAAAGACACGGCTTTCCATTCCCTTCAAGATCTACAGTCTTGTAAATCCGCCTGGGCAGTTCCAGTCTGTCCAATAAGAGCATTATGATTTAGAATCCTCTTGATGGCATAGACTTTGGTTTGGAGCCTGCTTTTCAGAGGCTGCTCTGTTAAAGTGAATTAGGCACTCCTCTGCCACGTAGCCCGTAACTACACCTCTTGGTGAACTATCACAAGATAATAGAATCACATGTTTACATGTGTCTGTGCCCACTATGAGAATTAATTGAAAAAGTATTGATTTTGTCTGATTAATCTTTATTTTACTAGTTCCCAACACTGGCGCACCAATGTCTTTCATTGTTTGCAGGTATGTTACTTTTAAAAATTGTTTAGAGCAGAGCATTTTTAAGCTGCAGTTCTAACCCATAGAGGTAGATTAACTGAATGTGGGCATGGTGAACATTTGGTGATGGTAAAGGGTTTCGGAAAGCACAGTGACCAAAAAGTAATTCAGAATCAACTGTGTAATGCATTGAGAAGTTTCTGGCAGTACTTACATTTGTCACATTGTCAAACTTCACTGCTACCTTAGTACTGAACACAACTGTGTTTGCAGTCAAAAATATATCATCTGAATTATATTTTGTGCTTTATAATACTATCAAAGTCATTAATCTCACTAAAAACCACATTTAATTTGTATCCTTCTTTTATGTATCTCTATAACCGGGGTCAAATAAAAATGTCTAGGGAGAAAATAGGTTGGGAAAGGAAAAAGTTTAAGAAGGTGTGTTAGAGGTGCTGAAAAAATTGAAAACACCAAACTTAAATTTTGTACACATCAGTCATTTGGTATGCAATAGTGATTTAGAATTGAGGCTCTAGATTAGGTAAACAATTAACAAGATGTGTAAATGGAAATTCTTTATCTTTTTGAAACCTCAGTTACTTAATATAAAAAGCAAGGCCAATGACTGTTGCCATAAGCCTGCTGTCATGGCTAATCAAGGTAGAAATATGTCTATAGTGCAGAGTAAGTGCTCAACATAAAATAAATATAATTTTATTTCACTTGTATTACTGAATAATTTTATTCACAGTCACAATAATTGCAAGCCAATTTCAAATGTCAAAACCTCATCCTGATAGTTAATGATTTAAGTGTTTACACTCAAGAGAAAAAAGAAAAACATGTTAGAGCTGAATTTGAATTTTTCTTTATTTGTACTTTATCAGCTATTTAAATTCATGGCACATGAGATACTATAACATGAGCAATGCTCTTTTCCTGAAGCTACTGGTAGGATTTAGATCTAAATGTTCTCTTGTTGTTGAGGCCCCAATTTACCTTGGTAGAGGTCAGTTCAATACACTTATTTTATCCCAATTGGAAGTTGAATGTTTTAATCTAAAATTCTGTACCCATTTTATAAAAGATATTCAAGGAGTGATAGAAAACATGAAAAGAAATTACCTTGCATAAGAAAGCCCTAACTCCTGCAGCTTCCTTAATTAATTCAATTTTAATTAATTATCCCATACAGTAGTGTTCACTTTAGCAATGTTTCACCTGCCAAGGACTAGGAGAAATCACAAGAGTGCTCCATAAATAAGTTTTTGACTGTTATTACAATCTAAAATATGATTATAAGAAATAAAATTCCTCAGCCTAAATTATGTCAAGAATGCTTTAAGAGATAATGATTATTACAGTCTGTTCTCTTTCTTCTGAAATCTTTGCTAAGAAAAAACATTAGAAGTTTTATCTAATTATAGATAAAAGGTTTCAATTGCACTTTGTTTTTTTAAAGATTTAAAACATCCTATTCTTTATCCAGTTTTTTTATTAATCAAAATTTAGTAGCATGTGAAATAAAGGTTACATAGATATTTGTTATTCAAACAACATTAATTACTGCCTATTTTCTGTTTTCACTGATAACTGTGGATATATTTTTAAAAGTTAAAGTAAAGCAGTTTTGTTCATTACCTAAAGTCTGAAGCAATGGAATTATCCTTCAAAAGCTGAGCTGATAAATAAACTGCTACAGACCCATATAATAGAGTAATAAAAATAAGTTAGTTAAGATACCATGAAAAGACAATAAGTAAAATTAATTGAATAATACTGAGTGAAACTGCAAAATACTGAGTCTTTTAGAAAAGCTGCATACTATATCATTCCAACTATATAACATTCAAGAAAGAGCCAAACTGAGATCAAATGATTTGTCTTTGTCAGGGATTCAAAAAGAGAAAGCAAAGAATAAATCTGTGAGGAACAGGCACTGTGCATGATATGGATGATGCATTCACGATCAAATCCCATAAAACTCTGCAATAGGAAAGAGTGACCTGTAATATAAATTCTAGATTGTTAGTTCACAATAAAATATTAGCATTGGCTCACTTCTGTAAAAAATGTAACCCTAATGCAAACGTCACCTGAATGTGGACCACAATAGACTATGAAGAACCTTGTGAAGAATGGGCATGCCAGAACACTTCGTCGTGCTCATGGGGAACTTGTACCTCAACCAAGAGGCAGTGGTATGAACAGAACAAAGTTCTGAAGTCAGGAAAGTTGTGTCAGGGTTGTATCCTCTCACCTTACTTTTTCAATCTGTAGGCTGAGCAAATAGAGAAAGTGAATTATATGAAGAAGAATGTGACATCAAAACCGGAGTAAAACTTATTCACTACCTGGGATATGCAGATGACATAACCTTAATTACTGAAAGCGAGAAGAACTTGAGGGGCTTGCTGATGATGATTGATGATTTCAGTCTTCAATTATGGATTGCAATTCAATGTAAAGAAGACCCAAATCCCCACAATTGGACCAATAAGCAATATCATGATAAATGGAGACAAGCTGGACGTCAAGGATTTTGTCTTGCTTGGATCCACAATCAATGCTCCTGGAAGCAGCAGTCAAGATACAACTCTTTTTTTTTTTTTTAATCTCTTGACTGATGCTCCCAACCTCGCCTCCATTTATCATGACGTTATCTAATGGTCCTGTGGCCAATTGGCCTTTGTTTACTTGGTCAATGGTACAAAGCTCTTTTAGCATTGTTAAATGCCCATAGAGAACTCTGCAAGCTAGCATCAAGCCAAAGGCACCCATTTAGCTTTATTCTTCTATGAGCTGAGAAGTTTCTCTTTCATTTTCCCTCTGCCATGAACTCTGTCGCCACTGCCATTGCCACTTCACACACACACACTCCATATACTACCCATGACTCTTCTTTTTACCCATCACAGTATTCTATCTTTTATTGTTTATGAAATGACTCATTTATGCCCAGGGGAAGACAAATCATCAATCCTTCCATTAGAGCCGTGTGCACTTTATTTGTATGCTCCCACCTACCTAGTTATTTCATGTGAGTTGCACACACTTTGGATGAAAGAGCTATACCAAGTAATTTCACTAAACTCTAGAAGCCATATTATTTGTGTTCATATAGCTAGATGAAGAAAGCTAAGTAGATAAACATACAGAAATAAACATAGATATGATATTAAAATATCACATATATAATGTACCTCCAGAGAAATATGGAGACACCATTTGTGCCTGCAAAATTTTACAAAGTCTTGTAAATGCTAAATAAAGGATTGTTGTCATATGAGTTATTATCATTGAGGTAGTTTGTTTATTGTGCCAGCCTGACTGATAAACACATGTGGGATTAATTGAAGGGCAGAGGGATAAATGGCTCAGTGAGCCTCACCTTTCTAGTTCTCAGGTCTCTTGCTTTCTTATGGTCACACCAGGGTGCAGCTTGCCTTAGCCAGTTTCCTGCTTCAGCTGGCAAGGCTCACTGCCTGCAAGGCATCCCCGAGGAGAAGCTGCATGGACCTACCCTGATGCAGCCTTGGGTGCTGGAGAAACTCTGTGTAGACCCCTGCCAGCACTGAGAAGCTTACACATTCACTGATTCAGCTTTCCTCCTGCAGTCGGCATCATAGTGTGTGTTTTGTGAGATGGAGGAGGACTTTGTGGATTGGTGTTGGACATATAGATTAATGTTGGACTTGTGGGTTTGGGCAGCACT
>NW_022111301.1:3480526-3482198 GCF_000313985.2 Echinops telfairi | reverse complement strand
TTCTTGATGTGCACTTACCTTTTATATAAAACTCTCTCTTATGCATGAGTTTCTGTGGATTTGTTTCTCTAAATTACCCAGACTAACTCAATCATTTTGATAAATGTGAGGGTTTATATATAATGTGTACAACCTGAAACTATATAAATATATTTTATATTACATATAAAATGTTTATAACCTTAAACTGTTTTAAAAGCTAAAGTTGCCCCCTCCCTACCCCCACCACTTCCCTGTGGAAGAATCCAGTTCAGAGGACAGCACTGAAGCTACAGCTCAGGGAGAGGGACATGTCTGATGAGAGCACAGAAGAGCAAATGAAGAGAGAGGAAGAGAGAGCGGAACACATCCTGGCCTACCAAGTCCTGAGGACAATATTCCTGCTCAGAGCAGCCAAGGCACAGAGAAGACTATAGGGTTGGCCCCACTATGAGACACAACATCCCTCGCTGACCCGTAGTGCTGTGTAGGACAACAATGGAGACACAGTGCGGGAATTGCACCTGATCTGACCCCACCACCCCGAGGTGAAACACTAAGGGCATGAAACAGAACAGAAAGGGGAATAGAGCAATGAAGTCCCCAGGGAATACCAAAAATAGACTTTGGGGCCAGGGTGTGGCACCCCATGAGACTCAACCAGAAAACACTCCTAAAGGTCAACAAACAGACCTGGAACTATTTAAAGACTTTTCTTTCTTTTTCTCGTTGGTTTTTTGTTGTTATTTTCTTTTCTTTTGTTGCTATGTTTTGCTCTGTCATGTTTTTTGTGCATATTAATATCTCTGCAGGTTTATCTAGATAAGAAGTGGAAAAACAATGTGGAGAAGAAAGCAATGGGACCAAGGGTTCTGAGGGGACATGGGAGAAGGGGAAGTTAAGGGGGAAAGGAAGTGGGTGTTAACAAACCCAGAGACAAGGGAACAACAGTGATACAAAATCAGTGGTGAGGAGAGTGTCGGAGACCTGGTAGGGCTTGAACAAGGGCAAAGTTACCGAGAGGAATTATTGAAATCCAAATGAAGGCTGAATATAATAGTGGGAAAAGAAGAAAGTAAAAGGAAATAGAGGAAAGATCTAGGAGGCAAAGGACATTTATAGAGGTCTAAATAAATGCATGTACATATGTAAATATATATAACAATTGGGAAATAGATCTACATGCATATATTTATAGGTTGAGTATTAAGGTAGCAGATGGACATTGGGCTGCCACTCAAGTACTCCCACAATGCAAGAACACTTTGTTCTATTAAACTGGCATTCCATGATGCTCACTCTCCTGACACAATCACTGAAGACACGGCAGGTGCATAAGCAAATGTGGTGAAGAAAGCTGATGGTACCTGGCTATCAAAAGATGCAGCATCTGGGGTCTTAAAAGCTTGAAGATAAACAAGTGGGCATCTAGCTGATAAGCAACAAAGACCACATGGAAGAACCACACCAGCCTGTGTGATCACGAGGTGTCGATAGAATCAGGTATCAGGCATCAAAGAACAAATAATCATATAATTTTTAATGAGGGGGACTGTGAAGTGGAGACCCAAAGCCCATCTGTAGGCAGTTGGCCATCCTCTTACAGAAGGGTCGCAGGGAGGAGATGAGCCAGCAAGGGTGCAGTATAGCACTGATAAAACAAAGAACTTTCCTTTAGTTCTTTAATGCTTCC
>NW_022111301.1:3472201-3479043 GCF_000313985.2 Echinops telfairi | reverse complement strand
AGACCCGAGAACTAGAAAGGCCAAGGCTCACCACCCATTTATCCCTCCGCCTTTCAACCAGCACCACATGTGATTATCGGCCAGGCTGGCACAATGAACTAACTCATTATCTTTTCACTTTTGCATCAATAGCAAAGTTCAACAGGGCAAAAACAGCAAATGTTACTGAAGTGTGTAGAGAAGGAAATTCTCATGTTCTGCGTGGGGTGGTAGCATGAT
Organism: Echinops telfairi; assembly: GCF_000313985.2. Taxonomy (NCBI): domain Eukaryota; kingdom Metazoa; phylum Chordata; class Mammalia; order Afrosoricida; family Tenrecidae; genus Echinops; species Echinops telfairi. Next base: position 3,478,824 of record NW_022111301.1, on the reverse strand, counting down.
GCAAGTGCTATGGAAAATGGTATGGCATATCTTTTTAAAAATAGAATTAGAAATTCCATATAATCCAATACTTGTATATATTCTAAAAGAATAGGAGCTGAGACACATATCTGTTTCTCTTTCTACTTCATCTCTATCTATCTATCTATCTATCTATCTATCTATCTATCTATGCACCTATGTTTATCACAACATTATTCAAAATTGCAAAAATTTGGAACCAATCTATATGCTCCTCAATGGAAGATAGACTAGACAAACTATTGTACCTACACACGATAGAATAATACATGCCATTAAAAATAATGATGACTCAATAAAACACCTCATAACATGCATGAACCTGCAGAACAATATGCTGAGTAAAGTAAATCAATCAAATATGACAATTGTTCTGCAAAATCACTATGATAAAAAATCAGGAAAAAGTTTTACCACTAACAGCTAGACATAAATATGCATTAACTTGGATGAAGATGAAAATTTTTAAAGATTTTAAAACAAAAACTGACATCAAGATACATACAATTAATAGTCTCAAAGATGCATAATGAGAAGTATATAAGAAAATTATAGGAAAATAAAAGGAAAACTGAGTAAATGTGATATAATAAAGAGATTTTTATCAACTACCAACATATGTTTGATGTGTTCAAACAAAACAAATCAAAGAAAATGGTTAAACACTTGAAAAAATTTTCAACATCGGAGAAATGAAAATAAAAACTACAATGAGAGGATATTCAAAAGAACTACAAATAAGATACCTTAACAAAACAAAAACCATAAAACAAGAAATCTTAGCAAGGAGGTGGAGAAATCGGAACCTTTCCATATTACTAGTGAGAATCTAAAATGCTACAGCCATTATGGAAAGATGCTGAAAGCAGGCCATGCACACTCTTTGCTTCACCTTCCTTTTGGCAAGCCATGTGTAGCCATGCTCATGGCAGGCAGAGCCCTGGAGATATGACCACCGCCACTGGATCCACAAGACTTTGATCCCACCAGCCTGTGATATTCCTGCATTCTGCATCATTGCATGTGACTACGTGAGTTTAAAGATTGATTTATAGACTAGTATCAGACTTGGGCTAATATCGTATTTATGGACTTAATCTGGACATAGCTAGGATGTTTTCTTAATATACAATTACTCTTTGATATAAAGCTCTCTCTTAAACACATATGTCTCTGGATTTTTTTTCTCTAGTCAAGCCAGACTAACATTCCTTGATATGTGAGTAGTATAGGAAGAATGGCAACCTAGGTTTTAAAATACACTGTGCCTGTAACAATGAACTAAATCACACCAATACTGTAAAAATGGTGCCTGACCAATACTAACTAACAAATATATTTTGTTGTGATCCATAGTATTTTCAAGGACTTGGTCCTGCTTGGATCCACAATCAAAGTTCATAGAAGCAGCAGTCAGGAGATCAAAGGATGTATTGCACTGCACAAATCTGCTGCTCAAAGCTTTCTAAAGGCTTGATGAGCAAGAATGTTGATTTGAGGATCAAGGTGCACCTGATACAAATCATGGTATTTTCAATGGCTTCATGTCATTAATAAAGAAGACAGAAGAAGAATCGATGCATTTGAATTGTGGTACTGAAGGAAAATTCTGACAGTACCATGGACTGCTATAGGGGCAAAGCCATATGACCTGAAAGAGTATGTCCAGAGGCTTCTTAAAATCAAAGATAATGAGACTTTGCCTTAATAACTTTGGGCACGTCGTCAGGAGTGACCAGTCCCTGGAGAAGGACATTATGTTTGATAAAGTGGCTGCGACAATGAGCTCAAGCATAGGAACCATTGTGAGAATGGTGTAGGACTAGGAAGTATTTCGTTCTGTTGTGCATAAGGTCACCATGGGTTGGGGCCAATTCTATGGCACCTAACAAAAACAATACATATATTCAGTTAATAACAATTAGTAATGGTAACAGAATTAGCATGCAAACTATTCATATGACTTTGGCATGCTAAAGGGAAGAAATAATTATCTGACTTTGTATTAGAAGACTAGCATGTGATACAGGCTTATAGAGTTGGGGTTATAAACACAAAAAAAGGAATTGCCTCGATTTATAATGTATTGAATGGCTTTCTATTCTTATTGTCAAGAGAGTGTCAGCATCTAGCATACATTTCTACAGATAAGAAAAGACATAGTGAAAAATCAGACCATTAAGTAAGTAGGATTTATAGTCTCACAGCCTAGAGATTTTGCCTGCTACTCACTTGTTATGTTCCCTGCTGTATTATGGGCATAAGTTGTCAGGTGTGTGTGTGTGCTTGTATGTGTTTCTTAACCAGAAAGAAATTAAACTCTATTGATGCTTATTTATAACACTGCTGGGAATTTGGATTTGAACTAAAAAATGTCACATGAGAAATAATTTGAAAGGAAGAGTGATTTTTTTATTCCAATTATTGTATCATATTCCTCTATATGCAAGTATATACAGGAAATATACATATACAAAAAGTAAATGCAGGTAATATACATATACAGGAAATATACATATACAAAAAGTAAATGCAGGTAATATACATATACAGGAAATATACATATACAAAAAGTTTTAACATTTTTATAGCATATAATTCACATATCATACAATCCAATAGTTGAATCATATTAAGAAGAGTTTTACAGTCATCACCACAATCAAATTCAATACATTTAAAATGTTTCTTATGTTCATTTTTATTAGCTCTCCATTTCTCCCCAAATTATCCTGATATACCCCCTAAAAAACCATAACCCAGTTACTATCTCTATAGAGTCACCTATCCTGGATTTCATATACAGATACAAACACATTAAAAAAATAATAACAGAGGAAAACCTCAAGTGAAATATTTCAAAATTGCATTTAAGCCAAGAAAGCTAGCTCATTACAGTTATTAATAGATTTGCCTTGCATACTAAAGTCACAAACTAAATTTCCACTCCTAATTCTAATATCTAATGAAAAAATTCAGATTGCTTCTAATTACTTTTTTCTTATAATTTGAATATCTTATATATCTGATAAATTACCTTATTTTGCATAAATATGACATAGTTACACTTTATTACTTGTAATTCACACCATGATCAATCAAAATTGAAAGGCCATGCTAACTTAAGTATTCACAAATGCATATGAAATTAAGGCAAGACAACCTCTTGGGTGGATTTCCAGGTACGTTATCTTTTGTTACCACTTTCGTATTGTCTGGCTGGACTCACTGTGCTTACAGACAGCAAAGAGGCATGCAATCAATAGCAGCATCATTTTTAGCATCCGTTTTCAGGGGAAGCCTCCTTCTTTACTCTCCTTCCACCATAAATCATCAGGGTACGATCAGTAAAACAGAAATCACACCACTAAACACAATGGTATAAAATTCAATCATTGTAAATGATGAAACATCTCAGGAATGGAATTATGAAAAATAACACTGAAGGACCTGCAAATAGTACTAGGTCCAGGAGCAACATATGAGAACTTGAAATTACTAGAACCTAAATCATGAAAACATAGTCAAGAAGTCAAAAGACATGTTATATTGATCAAACCTGCTGCAAGCTAAGAGACCATTTTGGAGAGTAAGGTGTTTTGGACCTAAGCCATGGTATTTTCAAACATGCCTTATGCATTTGAAAGCTGAACACTGAAGACGAAGGGGTGTGTTGAACTTATAGTGTTAGTGAAGGGCACTGACTCTAACCTGCACTGACAGAAGAATGAACATACCTGTTTTAGAAGTACAGCCAAACTTCTCCTTGATGCAAGGATGGTGAGATTCCCCCCCACCCCCCCTCAAAACTTTGAACCTATTATTAAGCAGGACTAGTCCCTGGAAAGACATAAGGCTTAGGAGAATGTCCATGAAAAAGAGGGAGCGTTTCAAAGAGATGAATCAATGCAGTGGCTGTAAAACTGTGCTCTAACATGCCAAGGCTTATAAGGATGGTGTAGGACCTGGCAGAGTTTCATTTTCTTGTACATAGGATTCTAGGATCACAAACTCCATGGCACTGAACTACAGAACCTTGGAGGAAAGAATCAGCAAAGTGGCATTTGAGAGTCAGACACCCATTTAATTTCTCTGATGGAGTCCTGAGATTGGTGCTGGGAAGGCAAGAAAACATAAGCTTTGAAGCAATTGCCACCTTTAGCTAAAAAGATCTTTGAGGTAGTGATGAGGAAAACCAAAGAGAATGAGTCCCCTGTCCCCTCCTCCTCTAGTCTAAAATAGTAAACAAAAGAAAAGCAATTTTTGCTCTGTATTCAACTTTGTCTCAAGACAACTCCATATGTATAACAGCAGAAAAGTGCTTCATAGAGTTTTGAATGGCTAGTTTTTTGGAAGTACATCGACAGGCACTGGTGATGGAGTCAATCTGTCCGTCTTCTGATGAACATCTTTTTAGTTGGAAACATCCAAGAAACCAAGTGACCATGTATTGACATTGTTTTGAGTCCTTGCGTGTTTCTAACCCCAACGTATGCTAACCAAAAGATTTGGAGATTGACTCCATTTACAAATACCTGCCGATGTCTTTTCAAAGCAAACAAACAAACTAGCAACAAAACCCCATATGCAGCACCTTTCAGTTTTAGACATGCAGCGATGGCACCATCCATGCTATTGCTTTTGAGGAACCCTCATGGAATAGTGCATTGTGGCCAGGCCAGTGATTATTGATTATCAGCAAATTCTTCGGAGAAAGATGAGGCTTTCTCCTTTCTAGAAAGTTTCACTCTCAGAAACCCACAGGAGTCTCTCCTTTGTCCTATAGGGTGGCTATACACCAAGTCAGAATGGACTGGCTGGCAGTTGAGTGAGTGAGCTTTGTGTTGTCCGGTCAATTATGACTCAGAGAACCCCTATAGGGCAGAGTGGAATAGTGTCCTAAGATTTCCTAGGCTGTACTCCTTAGAGAAGGGGCCTTGAAGGCACTCTTCCATTGTCAGATAAGTTTTGAAATGCTGACTGAAAGATCAGCTGTTTGCTCCTGTAAAGATTTAGAATGATGGCACTGTCTGCTTCTGTAATGATTTACAGTCTCAGAAACGCTGTATAGAGTAGTGATGAGTCAGAACTGACGGAACAACAGCGGGTCTGGTGTTTGGTCTGAATCTTTAGGGAGAAACCTAGTACCGCAGAAATCAAGTACTTGGCTGCTAACTGAAAGGTCAGCGGCTCCAATCTCCCACCTGCTCTTCAGGGAAAAAAAAATGGAGCTGTTGGATTCCCAAGAACACCCACTTACATAGAGTCTGTCCCAATTTACAGAGAACCCATATAGCATTTTTTAGATGGTATATCTTTATAGGAACACATTCGCCATGTTTCTCCTGTAGAGAGGCTGGTGAACTGCATACATGCATATCACAATATGACTAGGGCCCTTTCTGTAGTATTACAGACATGTAAACCCTAAGATTTCTATAGTTTCTCCTATAGGTTCAGAATCAACTTATAATAATGGATAAACTTTATGGACGCAGATCACCAGGGCTTTTTCCTCTCAGACATTTTGGTGGGTTCATACAATCGCCCTTTCATTTAGAAGCTAATCATTTAATGATTCTGCCAACAAGCTCTTTATTCATTATGTAGTACTCCCTATGCCAGACCCTAACAGAGAGCCAGCAGACAAGGGAGAACTATAACTGTCTAGAGTGTCATATTAGTATCTTCCAAGCTGAACTTTAAAAAGTAATTTTGGAGAATTCAACTGAAGTTTCCCATTCAGAAAATAAAATAAAACATACCCTACTATGTTAGGAGGTTTCTCATAGCCAGAGTCAGTTCATTCTAGCAAAACAAAGCTTAATCATGAGGCCTCTTTCCTTGATACCCTAAATGAAACTGCTGACTATATTCTCTAATTAATATACTGGATGAAGAAATAAAAATTAAAAGGGAAGGGCTTTCCTTGGAATGTCTGAGCTTGCTTGTAATAGAAAAATATATCATTAATGGAATAGTATAGCAAGGATCCCACCCTTTCATTCTTACACATTAACAACTTTTGGCGGCTTTTTTAAAGATTGTTCGGAGACATTGTTTAAATTGCAAAATCTTGGCAAGTGTGTGACTAGAGTACTTGCTAGTGCACTAGAAATATAGTTATAGAAACTATCACAATGGGTTCATTGAGTATATCCAAAATGCATGTCTGAAAATTTAAATGGGGTTTAAATATTACAAATCTTCACATATAACATATTATTTATTAACTAGTTGGCAACCAAAATTCAATCAAAGAACCTGAAATTCACAAATTGACAATTGTATATTGATAAAAAATAATGTCTTTTTCATAGTGGTGAAGGGAAAAGTTGTGTATCAAGGTCTTGTCTAGCTCCCCCAGGGGAAAAAAAACATCCATGTTCCCATTTCAGACCCTAACAGAGAGTCAGCAGACAAGGGAGAATTTTATCTGTCTAAAGTGTCATGCTAGTTTGCGTTTAAATATAAACATTTTTCTTCTGTGCTGAAAACAATTAAACGATTGTCTTTTTTTTTTTTAACATTTTATTAGGGGCTCATACAACTGTTATCCCAATCCATACACACATCAATTGTGTAAAGCGCAGTTGTACATT
>NW_022111301.1:3458878-3470653 GCF_000313985.2 Echinops telfairi | reverse complement strand
ATATGAGGACGGGGAAATAGATCTATGAGCCTACATTTATAGGTTTAGTATTAAGGTAGCAGAAGGACATTGGGCCTCCGCTCAAATGATTGTCTTACAGAGAAAATTTCTCACATTGATATTATTAAAGATTGCAGGGCCATGACTGGAAACATAATTGATGCTATTTCTGCAATGTCGTCTACTAGCAAGTGGAAAAGGTACAACTCACTAAGTGCCAGTCCACAACCTTGGAAACTCACAGGGAGTGTTTTGCCCTGTGCTACAGGGTTGCTGTCAGTCACTAATGACTCAATGACAGGGAGCTTACATTGAGTTGTAGTCCCAACTGAAGGCTGCAGTCCTTGACCTTAATGATCCAGTGTTCCTGTCCTCCTCACTTTCAGGAGACCTGATGTTCTAGTGGTTACTGCAAGGTCAGCTGTTTGAAACAACCAGTCATTCCACGTGAAAGAAAGGAAGCTTTCTACCGTGTAAAGAGTTACAGTCTCGGAAAAATCCACAAGGCAGTTCTATTGTGTCCTATCGTTGGAATTTACTTGATCGTAATATTTTTATTTACTTTAACATAAATTTGACAAATTTACTTAGGAATTTATCCAGAGCTAAAGCATTGGATTTGGCAGCCGAGTGTTTGGGCTATGTGTCACTATTCCCTGGAGTCTATGGGTAGCACAAACAGGGAAGCACTGAACCAGTAACTGAGGAGAGGCTTACCAGTCTGCTCTGGAAAAGTCACGCTTTGAAACCTCTATGGAGCTATTCATGGGGCCACCGTCAGTCAGAATACACTCAACAGCAGCTGATTCTTTTGTCTGTTTGATCATTTTCATCACCGTTTTTTAAAGTACCATTTTTAGATATAGGAACATGCACATCTTAAACTGCAAAAATAATTTCTAGAAGAGTTTTGGTAATTGCACTTCAAGAACAGCAGTACTTTTTCCTTTGTTAATTAACATCAGAGGAACCCTGGTGGCTACGAGTTGGTATTGACTCAATGGCAGTTAGTCATTTCAGTTAATTAGTGTCAAGAGCAATAAGAGGAAAAGAATAACACCTGGTTAAAAGGTCCAGAACGTTCTGACTAGAAGAATGTGGAAGCCTTAGTGTGGTGAAACACTGTTTCATCACGTTCTTCAATAATTACTCTATACTTAGCTCTAATAGAGCTTATGGATAAAGAACACTGACTGATACAAATTATTAAACACTGCACTACTAAACAATAGTTTGGCAGTTCAAATCCATCCAGAGGTGCCTGAAAAGACCATCCTGAAATCGGCTTCTGAAAATCCAGTGCTTTGAAAATTCTACTCTGGGTGTACAGGGGCTTTAGGGGCTGGAAGAGATTCCAGAAAAACTAACAACATCTGTGAGTAAAGGAGCCCAGAGATGTAGTTCTATTTTAACTTAATATATACATATGTATATATACACACATACATAGGATAATTTATGAAATAACAATATGAATGCAACGTCTAAATTGATGTTCTGTGTTTTACTTCTCTACTTGATCTAATTTCTAATGTACATTGGGATGGCTGCACAAAACTCACAGACAAATTCATTTTTAAAAGGTTTATTTAGGATGTTACAACTTGAAATGACTTTGAGAAGTACTCAGAGTAGCTGTTTACCAGGATGTGTTACAAAGTTTCATGTTTGCCAATAAGTGCCCCAAAGGGCATACTATTCTGCTGTAAACATCGACTCCAAGGCATTCAGTTCTAGCTCAGTGGGTCAGCAAAACCAGTTCCCTAAATTTAGTGCTCAGAGGTACCCCACTCCAGTAAACCTCAGCCCATAGGCACTTAACTCACTTTTGGTGGATCAACAAACCCAACTTCTCAAATTAAATGCCCAGAGGCACCCAATTCCACAAGCCAGTTTCTTGCACAAAAGCACTGAGCTTATCTTGCTCTGAGGGTTGGGAAGTCTGTTGCTCTGTCCCGTGTTCTGGTTCCTGGTCCTGCTGCTTTTCCTCTGATGGTACAGTGGTTATGTGGACTCGGGAGAGTCACTGTGCAGGGATCTTGGTCCAGCGGATACACTCCAGTCCTGCTTGTTACCAGACTCATGCAGGGAAAGGACATTTGGTGAGAATTAGAGATTTGGGCTAGAAGAATCACATTAAATAATTCACTGCTTCTGCAATATTCAAAAGGAAAGTGGAGAAAGTTCTCTTTTAAAAGATAGGAAATGTTTTAAAAGGCCCATCACAAAGAATAACCACAACAGCAATTTTGTTACCCCAATTTCCAATTCTCTGTATCTCACGCTGTGTCCCTACCTCTCTTTTGGTCTTTTCGAACTAAGAAAAGAGCTACACTAAGCCATGCAAATACATTTTTACTTTTTTCTCATTGGCTGCTACCTTTGGAATCTTTATTCCAGTAAAGTGTATCATTTATTAATTATTACTTATAATATTTCAAAAAATTGAAAGCATTCTTTAACCACATATAAGTAGCTATTCACGGATGAAGAATATGTAATCCTGTTTCATTTCTATGCTTTTAATGGGTAACTCTGATGCACTAAGTCATGATATGAAAACATTGATGGATTAATTATTAAAATTGATCCCAGATTTTGCTCTCTGGAAGCAGCAAAGTAAAAAAGCATAAATAGCAGAGAGCATACTCAGAATGAAGACTTCCTTTATAACTTCCTATTTCTTAGGATAATGTGCAGCACATGGACTTCAGTCTGATGTGCTGTGGTGAGTAGCATCATATTGAACTCAAGCACTATTCAACTTCGCTGCATCGAACAGCACAGGCTTACAATCCTACTGTTCAGGAAGCCAGAAATTCAAAATTTGACTGCAAGTCTGTGCTTCCTCTACAAATTTTAAAGTATAATATAGTTATTTGATTTTTCCAGGATCCAGAAAAATCCTGCAATTCTTGGACCATTGTTATCCATTTCCTATAGCTTCAAAACCAACAGTGTGCTATCTTCACATCTCCCTCAATCCCATTCTTCTCCATTTTCCCTGTCCTTCTCCTTTACATCTGCCCTCTCTCAAAAACACTCCTTTGTCACATTTCTTTCCTTGTCTCTGCCCGCTTGATTCTTTCTCAGACCACACCAAACCAAAATCAGAGTCATCAAAGCATTTCCTGCTCCCATCAAGACATCTATAGGGTTCCCAAGGCTGCCTTCTATAGGGTTCGCAAGGCTGCCATCTCTACCGGAGCAGCACTGATCCTGTGGTTAGTAGTACCAACAACACCATTAGAGCTTCTCTCTCTATCTTGGAAAAACACTTGTAATTATGTAAAACTCCAAAGTAGCCCAGATTTTTTTTTCATTGAAAGTCTGCTGTTACGATATGACAGCTGTGTTATGTTCATTACATTTATTAGTTGAAGTGTTATTATTTAAAGTGATTTAAATACACTTTTCATAAATAGTAGATTATTTGACATTTATCGTTGTTAGGCTATTAATGAAGCTCTGACTTGTGATGAGTCCATGTACAAGGGAATGACAACTTTGTATGGCTGTCAACCATTTTCACAATCATTTATATGTGTGCGTCCGTTGTTACAACCAATGTATATTTTGAGTGCTTTTAACCTAGGGGGCTCAACATCCATCTGTATATTGAGAAAAATTCTGTTGTGATTCATGGTATTTCTTTTTACTAATTTATGGAAACAGAAAATAAATTATTTATATTTAGTCTGTCTTAATCTGGAAGTTCTGATGAAAAATGACAACCATAAATGAGCCTCCTATTTGCAGCGATTCCAACATAATAGTACACAAGCTACCATGTTTATGAAAAATAGGTACTGGATTCGATCTGTAGTCAACTCTTATTCGTATTAATCGGGAACTGAAGAATTTCAGTTTTAGCAGCTTGAATTTAAGAATTGTAATTCATGTCACCAACATAAATGTGCTAGAAAGAAAAAGACTTCATAAGATCCATAAGAAAATTAATAAAGGCAGGTTCAAGTACTCATATTTTTCCTAAAGCATATTTAAATACCACTTTACACAAATCTTCCCATATATTTTATCATTTATACCAGATCAGGTTAGAGAGTGAAAGTGAGAGTAAAAACAAGATATTTAGACATTTTAATGAAAAAAATTAAGTTATGCTTTTCTTGAGTTTCCATAGACACTTATGAAATATAAATAAATATTCAAGCTAAACAATAGATTTACAATATCTGTGAATATAATCAATATAAATAAATATTCAAGCTAAACAATAGATTTCCAATATCTGTGAATATAATCAATTTGATGTTTGCTATGATTGCTAACATACAATAAACCTTTCATTCAAAATCCTCTGCTTCCTCATTTCTAATTTCCCTATTCGATAGATTTTTTTGGAACTCTTGTCACTTTTGATCCCATGTTGATCTTCAAACCCTAAAATCTAATTTTATTAATAAGTGGATTGAACTACTGTGTATCCAAACCAATAGCACATATATAGGCCATGAAATCATTTATCTGTTAAAAATTGAAATTCAAGAAACTGAAAATGATTGTCAAATGTGTATTGTAATAATTCATATATTTTGAATTTGAAATGGTTGTCAGGGTTTCACTCACATTACAGTAGCAGAATCCAAGATGCAAAAATTGTCCTGGGTATTCAATGATATTATGCATGATTGTTTCTCTGATTTTTTTATAAGTACTGTACTTGCACCTGTGGATTTTATCCTAATTTGCATGAAACTTTGAAATGTATCATAATATAAATAGAGTCTATGTAGATATGTAGGTGAAAAAAGTATGCTTTGCTAATTTTAAAGACAGCAAAAAGAATATCTCCAAAACACAATATTTACCAATTATATTCAAAATCTATATATCTTTTGTGAAACTAGGATTAAATTTGAGTAAACATAAAAACAGCATTTTAACCACAAGATGAAAAGTATTACAAAAATAGTTTAACCAATCTCAGAATTTTTCTTCTATGTATGTTTGGGTGAGACATAATAAGCTGAAATGTAAAAAAAAATTAACTTATATATAAATATCAGGGTGATGAGTTTCTCATGAAGACATATTCTGACAGACTCTGAGATCCGTAAGAGCCATGCTACAATTTCCAAAAAACACGGCTCTTGACTTCAAAACAATTTTTATTTCTAAAAAAAAAAAAAAAGGAAAAACATTAAGTACCCACAATTACTCTGCTTAAGAAGACTTTAGTCCCTACTGTCCCATGAAAAGTTGTCCAAACCTGTATTTTTGATTGGGGTCCAGAGATGCAGTTAATATAGAATTCAAAACAGAATCCAAATGTTCTCTTGGAAAGATGTCAGGAATGTGGCCTGATTATGTTGTGAGATTGAAATACACATTTGTAAGGTATTTTGAAAATTTACATGTAAAATTCTCAAGTACATCTGCCATAACATTATTATACGCAATATAAAAGTCACATGATAGAGGCACTTATTTCCATCATCCAAAATACATTCCGTAAATACAAAAATTGGAGTTACACACTAGCTGAAAATTCAATGTGTTTTTATCAAGCTGTAAATCACCAAAATAAAGTTAGTTAAAGAATAGAAGATGGATTTAACTAGCATTAAATCCAATCATCAATACTTTGTAACAGGACCGATCACCAGTTCCTTAAAAACTTAATTCTATGTTTCATGTGATGTTAGTAAATTGATCTTTGAATTTATTATTCAACTTTCATTTTTCTATCTTTGCTTTAATAAGTCTGAAGAGTTTCTCCTACTAAAGATTAGCACAACAGCTGTTTGTTCTTCTATTATATATTTTTACCAAAAACAGTTTATCAAGGGGTCATGAGGGTGGGTGGGGTGGGCAGCTAGGGAAAACATGGAACTGGTACCAAGGACTCTAATGGAAAGTAAGGGTTTAGAAAATGATGACAACATATGTACAAATATACTTCATCCAATTGATATATGGATTGTTATAAGAGCCGTAAGAACCCCTAACAAAATGATCTTAAAACAAAAGAGTGGCTGATAAGTAGCTGATAAGAATTAACATTTTATACACCCACATATGATAAATATGTGGATAATGGCTTCACAATATTTACAGAATACCACCACCCAGCCCTTATCCTGCCTATGATACGACATACTTGGATGTAGATCGACTATACACAACTCCACCACTCTCAGGCCTAACTTCAAGCTGCCTCAGAACAAATGTACAATTTCAATTACTTATTTTCTGAGTTGTTATGCAACTCTACCCATGACTTTGGAACCATGGTTTATTACACAAATAGGGGAAAAAATGTAACATTTCCAGACTATTAAATGAGTGAGGGTGAAATTCACTTCTACAAATATCAAAAGACACAACCATACATTGTCAGAACATTTTAGTCTTATTACTTATTAATTTCTTCCGTATTAAGTATTTACATGTTGCTTATGTGAGCATGCTATTTGCAAAGAAATACTTTACTGCCACTTTTGTAAAATGAATGATAATACCTGTATCATCAGTTCTGAAAAGATGAAATTATAAAGGAAAGTACTTTGTAAACAGCACATACAATATAAATTGAAGATAGGGGTTCACATAAATATGCAGTAAAACATTGATGTAACAGCCTAAGTGAACCAAGATATAAAGCTAAAACATAATATTTTCATATGGTTAAAACAAATTATTTTGATGAAATATGCTTTTCCTCAAGGAAATGATGTATTCTAAATAGAAACTACTTGAGTGAGTGAGATATCAAAGATAGCATCAAAGGGGATATTATAAAATATATACACTTTTGTTCTGAAAAGTATTTCACAAAGTACACAATAAAATAATCTTTTGGGTGGTCATTCATACCATATTATATCTTACCAATGCTTTTTAATTCTTTCAAGTCAGGAGAATAGAGAATATATTTTGCAATTATAATCATTTCCCAGAAACAAGTGTTATGCATCATCTTAACTCTCTTGCCACTAAAACATGCAACACTGCTTTTTAACTATCAATTTTTATACCTAAGTACTCTCAAGGAAAATGATATTTTTCTATTGAATCATAGACTTAATTCTTAATGAAACGGACATTTTTATAAGTATTCTAAAATTTCATAACTGAAAAAACGAATGTCAGACAAAAGAAAGAAAACCATATATCTACCTAATCTTCTTCCTCTTTGGTGTGAATCAGCGGTTCTCAACCTGTGGGTGGCAACCCCTTTGGGGGTCGAACGCTCATTTTACAGAGGTCGCCCAATTCATAACAGTAGCAAAATGACAGTTATGAAGGAGCAATGAAAATAATTTTATGGTTGAGGGGTCATCTCAACATGAGGAACTGTATTAAAGGGTCGTGGCATTAGGAAGATTGAGAACCACTGGTAAATACACTATATTTAGAGACTGTTTTATCCTTTTCAAAGGGAAACTTTTCAAGTTAAGATAATAATCTATGTTAGAAAAATATTACTAGAACACTTGTCACATATAAAAGACAAAAAACACTCACATTTGTTTTTATATCTGAGATTAGTATATATTTACAATTCAATGTTTTCTTTCACATGATTAGGAAAGATAACCAGTAAGGTTACTCTTAAACACTTATTTTTCCAACGATGTTTAAATAAGTGAAAATGCTAACTAGATGAAGGAACATAAAATGGAATTTTAGTTCTTTAATAAGAGCTTAAGGAATGGTTAAATGGTGGAAAGCTCATGAGAAGCCTTAAGATATTTTTGGTGGTTTGTATGCAGTCAAGTCTCCTTGGACCCCTAGGGATCCATGCATTATAGCAACACTGCACCGCAGGTTCGCCAGGCGCTAAGCCTTCTGGGAAAACGTCTTCCATTCGTTTCTTCTGCTTAGCAGCTGGTAGACTCAGACTATCAACATTCCTATTAGTAGAAGAACCTTTACCTGTTCTAATACCAGAGTTCTTTCTGAAAAACATAGTAGAGGAGTCCAAATTGTGTATTTCTTAAAACACATTAAGGAAATTATTGGCTATAAAGTCTTACGATATTTTATTTAATGTGACTTCCAATAAACCATTACTTGGTAGGAGATATATCAGTGTTTATCTATCTATCCTCTCGCAAAAGAGAGAGGACACTGCTTTTTTTTTGTTTTGTTTTAGTTGTTTCCATATAACCCTTATGACATCTGTAGAACACACTTTTGAAAACATAATTTTATTTATAAGATTTTAAAAGTTTTAAGCTGTCTTCTGGTATTGTTATTTCTACAGAACTTTAGGTTATTGGTGTCAGCTTTGTTTTTTCACTATGTCACACGAGTGCTAGAGATTTTTAGAAAAAATATGAAGAATGGAATAACTTTAATAAGATGAAATGTTATGTTATTAAATGTGTACCTAGTAAAGTTTTCATGAAACCATAACAAACCCATTGTCATTGCATCCATTCTGACACATAGCAATCCTACAGAAGGTTTCCAAGTCCATAAATCTTTACAGGAGCAGAGAGCCTTATCTGTCTCCTACAGAGTACTTGGTGGGTTTGAACCGCTGACCTTGCAGCTAGCATCCCCAGGCCTAACACTAGCACAGCCAGGACTTTTAACAGAGGAAATTAGACAATGTGCATAAACAGGTTGTAACTAATCAGATAACCATTTTCATATTAATTTCTATATAATAATTCTCCCGCAAACTTTGAAGGATCCCTGACATTATCATACTATATATATGCATCCAAGTGTATCTATATTACTGCCATATTCTGTTAAATGTGTTGAATTAAGCAATTTTAATTTTCAAAAATGAAAATGATTTGAAGCATTTCAAACTCATAATGGAGTAAGTGAAGAAGAGTCTCCTAAACAGGACTTAGTAGAATGTGAAATATTCCTTAAAATATTCTAATAAATCTTGCTATTGAACATTGAGTCAAATGGAAGAAATGATTAATTGAAAAAGCTGAACAGATTAAAAAGAACAGCATTATAAATCAAAGTAAATTTTTATAATAAAATGTGCAAAGGCCCAGAGTTATCAAAGTAAAGGGGGAGAGCACTTTCAACATTACTAAAGCTAAAAAAATTGAGGAACAAAACCAAATCTGAAGTTACAATATTGACATGTTGTATGATAAAGGTAAGGGATGAAGCAGGAAGTATCAAAGGAAGATAGACTGAACCCATAGACATTGTACCCACATGAGTTAGTTGTTAATCAACCATTTCAGAAAATAACATATAATCAATAACTGATCATTTTAAAGGAAGATGCCCAAGCTATGCAGAAGGCATTAGTGAAAAACATGGCTCCAGGAATTGATGGAATACAATTAAATTGTTTCAATAAATTGATATGGTGTTACAGATGCTCCCATATTAAACGAAGAAATTTTGAAGAAAGCTTCTTGGCCAAGTGACAGGACAATTTGTATCTGAGCCCACTCCAAAGAAAGATTATCCAACAGAATGCATAAATTGTCTAACAATACCATTAATACCACACACAAGTAAAATTTAGCTGAAGATAATTAAAAAATGGTCGCAGCTATACATCCACATATGTGCCAAGCAAGATTTGGAAGAAGACGTAGAATGAGATATATCATTTCTAACTTTCTTACTGTACGTAAATAATAGCAGAATGATGTTTATCTGTGTTTTATTGACTATGTAAACAGTTTGGACCATAACAAATTATGAGTAACTTTGAAATGAATGAGAATTACGCAACACTTAATTGTGCTCAACTAGAACATGTACATATACCAAGAAACAGTTGTCAGACTAGAACAAGGTATACTGTAGGATTTAACTTCAGGAAAGATTTTCGGCAGTGTTGCTTCTTTACACCAAGATGGTAGACACTATGAAGAAAAAGATGGCATTGATATTTAAGGTAATCTTAATACACAGATGTAATACACAGATATAATTCACAGATGATGCAATATAGCTCCTGGGAGAAAGGAAAAGTTGAAGCTCATTCTGATGAAGATCAACAACTGGAGCCTTTACATGGATTACAACTCGGTGTAAAAAAAACAATATAACTCAAAACTGAACCAATAGACAGCATCATGATGAATGGAATAAAAACTGAAAATTTTAAGGATGTCATCTTTCATGGCTCCACAATCAACACTCATGGAAGCAGCAGTGAATAAATCGAAGGACATATTTCATTGAGTAAAACTGCTACAAAAAACACTTTTTAAAGTATTTAAAGATCAAGATGCCACTTAGAGGATTGAGGTGTGCATGATCCAAATTATAGTATCATCAGTTGTCCCATATGCATATTAAAACTTGGCAATGAATAAGGAAAGGTAAAGAAAAATTGATATCTTTGAATTTATGCCAGAAGAATAGGAAATGGATTAGAAATAATGCCAGAATGCTTATTGAAAGAAAAGATGGTAAGAGACTGTCTCACATATTTTGCACGTTTTAGCAGGAGCAACGCGTCCTGGAGAAGGACATCATATTGGATAATTGGACTCTGCTTTGTAGAGGGTCGAAGGAAAACAGGAAGACACTGAACTAGATTACCTGACACAGCGATTACACAATAGGAACCCACATGGCAATCATAGGACGGTGTAGGACTACGTGATGTTTTGTTCAGTGTATGTACCACAATGAATCAGAACTGACTAAAAGACACTGAACAAAAGCAATCATAATTTTCCATGTGCATCAAAATTATTTTTCTCTATAATTCAGATCTATAGCCTCTCCTCCAAAACTACCTATGGGTCATTGTCAACTTTTCATTGTTTACTTGCTGATACAATACAAAGCAATCCCAAAACAAACTCACTGCCATCAAATTGATTCCAATTCGTCGTCTTATAGACCCTATAGGACAGAGGAGAATGACCCCTGTGGGCTTTAAAGACCATGACTCTTGACAAGAATAAAACGTTTCTTTTCTTTTCTTTTGTCTCTCAGAGCTGCTGTGGTTTCCATCAGCTGACCTTGCAGTTCGCAGCCCAGTGCCTGAGCCACTGCACTACCAGGCATCCTTAGCTACAAGGAAGAGGCTACCAAATGATCACCTATACTAATCATGATTTTGTGAAGGATCTACATACTTTAGAGCTTGGTGAGGCAGCAGAAATAACTTAGCAATTATGGTCCATTAATCCTAAAGTAAAAGTAAATAAATGAATAATTAAACAAATATGCAAAACCGTATGCATTGGAAATTACTTGTGAGTACACGCGTCATGTACCTTAGGTAGATATCATGATATATGAAAACGAAGCACATAAATGAATAGTACCCTATGTTAAATCCCGGCATAGAAGTCTCTGGGTTTCATTTACTGTAATATCTGTTAGGACTTGTGAAGTATCGTGATGTCAGTTTCCGACACCAGCACCGGCACGTAAAGGTGTGGAACTGCTTCACTGGGTGCGCAGCATCATATTTCCAAGAGCACGTCACCAGGTTTTCCTCCTATGGTCCCAGAGCCTGGTGGGTTGCATTGTCCGCCTTTCCATTTAAAGCTCAGAGTTTAACATAAGCCACAGGGCTCTTTTCTTTCTTTCTTTTTTAAATCATTTTATTGGGGGCTCATACAATTCATCACAATCCATACATGCATCCATTATATCAAGCACATTTGTACATTCATTGCCATCATCCTTCTCAAAACATTTGCTCTCCACTTAAACCCTTGGAATCAGCTCCTTCTTTCCCCCCACCCTCCCTGCTCCCTCTTGGCTTCTGAACCCTCGATAACTTATAAATTATTATTTTGTCATATCTTACACTGTCCAACGTCTCCCTTCACCCACTTTTTTGTT
>NW_022111301.1:3431361-3458706 GCF_000313985.2 Echinops telfairi | reverse complement strand
CATGATAGTGGCGGGGAGGAAGCATTTATGAGCTAGAGGAAAGTTGTATGTTTCATCAGTGCTACCCTGCACCTTGACTGGCTCATCTCCTCCCCTCGACCCTTCTGCAAGGGGGTGTCCACTTGCCTACAGATGGCCTTTGGGTCTCCACTCTGCACTGCCCCTCATTCACAATAATATGATTCTTTTGTTCTTAGTACGAGTGGCCATGAAATAAGGCCTTAGACACCCTTTCCCTTTTGCTAATATAGTGTTTTTGATATTTTCTTTCAAAAATACCTTATTTTTAACTTCTTTTCTTTCTCTTTTGGCCAAGGATCAAATGATTAAACATTCATTAACCAAAAAAAAAAGTAATCAAAACGGATGTCAAAGCAATGGATAGTGATATAAATTGGAATGCAGCGTGCCCAGTCATCTGCCTTACTTTTTTTCCATCTTTGACAGAAAATGTTTTTGCTGTTGTTTTAATTTTTAATGGAGGTTCTTATACTTAATCTTAAGAGATTTGTACATTAAATTCCTGAAAGTCTCTCCATCAGCAGAATAAGATCCGAGTGCACTTTCCACATGAGTTTAAAATGAATACATGATTGGCGTATTTTCTAATAGAAACACCTTTGATTATTGTCAACAACGTATTTTAAAATGTGTTGCAGATTTTAAAATAACATGTAAAACAAAATTTGTGTTTAAAGGAATCTTCTAAATTATCTAATCTCCTGATTTACAGTGTCTATTCCTTGATTTCCTAAAGATAATATATCTCAAATGTAAGATTTCCAATGAAAGTAGCATTGAGCAAGTCTGCTATGTTTCTGTAGTCTAAAAGTAGGGCAATAAACAATTTGAAATGCTAGGTCCTTTTTAAAATTACAGTTGCTAAGTTTAAAGCCTCCAGCATTTCCTAAGCGATTAGCTTTTGTCTCATTCATAGTCACTTAGTAACAGAATCCTTGCTTCAATTTTTGGTACCAAGAAAAAATAAGACAGCAATCCCTATGCTCTTAAAGAAATCCTTTCCTGTTGACGTTATCTATTTACCAGTAACCGGGTGTGTTTACATTAAAA
Organism: Echinops telfairi; assembly: GCF_000313985.2. Lineage (NCBI taxonomy): Eukaryota > Metazoa > Chordata > Mammalia > Afrosoricida > Tenrecidae > Echinops > Echinops telfairi. Next base: position 3,457,635 of record NW_022111301.1, on the reverse strand, counting down.
AATGTAATTTCTTCTTCATTTTATATGTATACAGTTGAAGCATTTATGTAAATAGTTGTTGTTGAAGGCCAAAATATATAATCAGTGAAGCAAACCTATTTTTCTCTTTTGCTGTCGATAGACCCTGAATTGTTTCATTCAACAACTGGGTCATACATCAGTGATGCCGTAAGCTCAACTGCCTTGGCTTCGTTTTCACCATCCTACCCTTCTAGGATCAGAATCTTTATAAATCTGGTTTTCATTTGCATTTGTGGGTCAAGGACATTTCACTTAACACAAATAACGAACACTCACTCTGATGATAGAGACAGATTAAAGAACATTGGCATGCTGTCAGTTAAAGTAATAACTCCACACTTCTGAGAAGTTCTGGATTATGTTGATCATCCTTGCTAAGGAGAATCATGATCCTAGTCAGAAAATAAGTGACTTGTCTATCTGGTTATTTTATTTCTGTCTTCTTCATGTATGTCACAGTCATATCACACGACTACGTGATGCTATCTACTGACTTTAGCAAAGTGCTCAGTGTTTGGGTCCATGTTTTCAAGTAACTGCAGTCCCCGAGAGACAAGGAGGCTTCAAAATGTTCATGGAAACAGTCCATTATTTTTAAGTTCGATTTCCCCCAACATTTTTGAAGCCTTTTCTCAGTTTAGGGGAGGGGCGGTGGGAGATAAAAAAACAAACACTTCAGCGAATCCTTTTGTTGTAGTTTTTGCTTTGTCTTCTTTTGTCCTTTGCCACATTATTTATTTCTGCATCATCGTTTATTTCTTCTTCAAACTTCATGGAATCCGAACAGATCAACGGCCACTTCATGATGTTCATCAAACCATTCCACATTGCCATGGCATTCCTAAATTCAGCTTCCTTGCCATTTGGACAATTGTTCACTAATATTTTTTGGTCATATTATCCTGACCAAATACACGGCACCTGTTCACATACCTCAGCATTTCCCTTCAAAATTTCCTGAATGGATTTCTCCTATATTCCCCATCCAACATGATGTAATGTTGTGAATGCACCGAAGAATATTATAATTATTTCAGAAACCAGGTAATAATCCTGTACCTCCATTTGTTGCATCTGTTTCCTGAGAAAAGTCTGTAATTAAAATGCCTTGAAAATGAGGACTGCACCGTGATCCCCAGGCGGAATCCTAGCTACCATGTGAGAAGGTAGCCATTGCCCATCTTTTCATCAATGTGAGAATGTCCCAGGGCGTTACCAAGTAGCATCAGCATCCTGAAAGGAGTGTTGCCTTTATGGCAGCAGGTGTATGACATTTGGGGATTAAACAGTCCAAAGCTAGCCTTCAAATCATGCAACCATCATCCAAGCAGTTGAAAGTACATTTCCTCATTGGAGAATGTGCATGAGGAGGTTTCCAAAATGTTCGTGGAATGGTTCCATTATGTTTTCATTCCAGTACCCTGGGAATGTTTGAAGGCTTCTCTTACTTGAAAGCAAATTTGAAAATTGGGGCACTATATTCATGTGTGCACTGGCTTCAGAATAATACTCAAGGATGAGACAATAAAAGTTAGAGATGGTACCTGACCATGTAAAATGTAAAATTTCCATTTGCGCTAAGATATATATTGTCTTCTAACTGAGAAATTAAATCAAGTCCTAAGCACATAGTAACAGGGCTTCTTAGAAGGCATTCTGATTATTACCAACAACTATGACATGGTCTCTGAACATCTCTACATAAAATTTTTAATTCAAACTTTCCAGTCACCGCTCATGTGAATGTATGTGTACGTACGCACATGCACCGTAATTGCTACTAAAGAAGCTACAAAGCTTATTTAAAAGCTTTTGGATAAAGCACTTTTAAATATAGTTGAAAAAAGATTTGTCTGTCATGACTGGTTATTACCACACAAATCATGTGTTGGCCTATAGCTGCTGAAATCCCAAGCTGCTGAATGTCCTAGAAAATTAAATTGTATTTTTCTTTTTCTGCACTCTACAGAATTTGAGGCTGATCTCTGAGGTTAAATCACTTTTTGACCTCAAAGATCTTTCAAGGAGTATTCATAAGAAACTGTCTCTGGAGCCCTCCACTTGAAAGTAACAAATGATCTAAATTTTGCAGCTAGTCGGAATAAAGCAAGAAAAGGCTTGGCTTAATAGAATCCAAACTCCCATGAATTAGATTCCTTTACCAAATGTTTGTCCTTTGTTAATTTTCTTATGTACAATAATTCTTTTCTTTTAAAAAAGTTGTAGACTCCAAAGCATGTTCACACTTTAGGGAAATGATATCATACTTGAAAGTATTAGCCATATCCAATGTCTTACTCTGAGTGTGCTCAATAAATGGCAACTATATACTATTATATTGATTATTTTTATACTCTCTTTGCTTTTTTGTGACATGTCTTTGTTTAGCAGGCATAGTTCTGCTTTTGTGACTGAACATTACTGAAAGTTATCCCTATCTCCAGCCCTTATTTTTTTGCATAAATAGTGTACAGTCACTTAATATTTTATTCGGTGAAAGTCAACAATCCATGCATTTCAGTCTAAGAAGCTGTATTATACACATATACTTTTTCTCAATAGTATTTTAAATTCTGTACCATTAGCTAAAATAACAACACTATCAATAAAATTGACATATACCCCGTGGGGATGATTTGTAATGTTCCTAAATAAAATGACAATGATGCCTCTAAAATGGACCAAGAATATATATAAAACAATAGATATATGAATGGATTTTGAGCTCACACTTAACGATTAGTTCTGATGAGTAGCCGTACTTGATGCTTACCCTCCTGAAGAGCTCATTGAAGAGATGAGTGTTATAGTAAAGTGTAATGAAGAAATCGGATAATCCCTGTCCATCAGAAAGAACAGCTTGTGGGGTCTTATTGGATAACCTTAAAGCAAGCAGCCATCTAAGTGAGGTGTCAGCTAAGTTCACACAGAAGCAGCACACCAACCTCTGTGAACCTAGTACTGTTAAATAATAAAATCCAAGACCAGAGAAGAGAAGGTTTTAGACCTTAAATTCTGAGCACCTAATTTGCAGAACACTTTGGGTGACATCGGAAACCCCTTATCCATTTGCTGTGTCCCCAGGTAGATTAAGTCTCCAGTGCATTCCCTCTGATTATTGACCAGGTGGATGCTAGAAGAAAGGATGATAGCTGGTTCTGACCAGTAAGTTGGCTGTGACACACAGTGACTCTCTATACAACTGAAGGCACATCCCATCATCAGTCTTCCTTAGGTTTGAGTTCATTGTTGCAGGCAGTTTGTCATTTCCTCCCCTTGAGAGCCTTCCTCTTTTTTTTTTTTTCTTGATGCCCCTCAATTTTACCAAGCATGATGTCATTACCAGGGATTGGTCTCTCCTGATAAAATGTTCTCAAAGTAGCATCCTTGCTTCTTAGCACTTTAAAGAGTTCTTCTATGGCACAATTACCCAGTGCAATGCCTCCTCTGATCCCTTGACTGCTGCTTCCATGAGAATTGATTGTGTATCTGATCAAGGTGAAATCCTTGACAAATTCAATCCTTTCTCCATTTACTACGATATTGCCTGTTGTCCACTTGTGAGGATTTTTTTTTTACATTGAGTTCTAATCCATAGTGAACACCACTCCTTGATCTAGGTTTTATTATTTGTCCTAGTTTCTATTATTTTCTGTCTTCTTTTCTACTGTGTTTTTTCTCTATTTTATTCTGTTATTGTGGTTGCTTTTTTCTGGTTTTCTTTGTTTGAAATCCAGGATAGGTATATCTATAGACAAAATAACTAGATTAATAGATTCTTAAGGTTATAGTAGGCGGGATTGGAGTGAAATGGGAAACTAATAGTAATGATAAAAGAAACAATAAAATGTTCTCCAATTGATTGTCGTAATGGTTGCACAGCTCTTTTTAATTATTTTTAATCCACGGAATTGTATGGTATGTGAATATGTCAATAAAACTTAATTTCAAAAATGTACTAATCATAGTTATTCAGTTGAATTCTCTTCTATGTATGAAATTTGAGGCCCTGATGGTGTAGGTATTTTCCCACTGGGCTATTAACTGAGAATTCAGCTGTTAGAACCCATCAGCCACTCTTCAGGAGAAAGATGAGGATTTCTGTTCCCATCAAGATTTACAACTCCAGAAACATCAAGGAGCAGTTCAAATCTATCCTGTAGAATCACTATAGGTCAGAAGCTACTTGATAGGGGCTTGGGTTTTTTTTTACCTATGATTGTTGAATACCCATGGGCTAAGGTTCCAATATTTACTTCCCTAAACAAAGGTGACCTGAGTTAATGAATGCCAAACTCAAGGTCATCAGGCTGATTCCGACTCATAGTGATCCTGTAGACAGGGTAGAATTACCTCACAGGTTTCTGAGACTGTAACCCTTTATAGGAATAGAAAGGCTCTCCCCACCCCCGGAGCACCTGGTGTTTTCGAACTGCTGACCTTGTGATTATCAGCCCAACACATAACCACTAGGTACACAGTAAGGTCTTAATTGCTCAGAGCTCATTTGTCAAAAATTTTGAAGTTAAAGTGAATTGATGAATTTTTCTCTGTCTTATTCATATATCAGTGAGAATCAGCAAATATCAGTGGGTTCAAAAACACCAATAAATACAAGTCAGAAAGAAAATCAAAAAAATTATGAAATCAATTCTACCATTTAGTATGTCTCCAAATTGGTAATATACCATTGACTCAACCTAATCAACCTAACATACAAGACACGTATAATAAAAATTATTACATAAAAATATTGTAAAACACAACAACCAGAGATACAAATAAACCTAAAAATATAGAAAGACAACCCATGCTTATGGATTAAAAATTTTAATATAGTGAAAGTGTTAATTGAATAATCTGAAATAAAATCACTGTCTTATCCTGCAATACCCTACTGTGATAATTGAACAAAACATGAACCGACATATGCACAACTATGTTTACTGCAGCAAATTCCATAATAGCAAAAAATATGGAAACAAAAACTCAGAGTATAGAGAAATGGATAAACAATCTCTGGTTCATTTATACAATTGGATATTTACATCAATAAAAAAAACACTGACAACACTATTAAGACATGAACAAAACGAGAACCTTATGCTTAGCAAAATCAGTCAATCTGATAAAGATAAATATTTGATGACACATTATAAGGAAAAATAGAAAATGAAAATGGTTTTCACACCAAAGGATAAGACTTTGAAAACTATGAGGAAGCCAGGGACAGTGGGAGGGCAGAGAGGGCAGAGGGAGGGAAAATTATACACTCGTCTCTCCTGATAACATGCCCGATGTACATGAGACAAAGTCTTGCCCTCCTGCCCTCTAAGGAGCATTCTGGCTATATTTATCCCCAAACAAATTTGTTTGTACTTTTTGACAGTCCAGGGCACTCACAATATTATTTGCTAACACCATGTAGTTGAAACACATCGGTTTTTCCTTGGTCTTTCTTCCTTAATGTCCAACATTCACATGCATATGAGGTGCTTGAAAGTATGATGGCTTGGGCCAGGTGTACCTTAGTCCTCAAGGCAACAACTTTGCCTTCCATCATCTTAAAGAGGTCGTGTGCAGCAGATTTACCTGCTACAATGCATAGCTTGATCTCTTGACTGCTGCACTGTAGAGATGACAAGGAAAGAGTGGTAACCTCTACATAGAATAGATCTTAATGATGTAGATGGAGGAAAGTTCTGGGAACTTTCATTTGCTAATGGAGAATGGATCAAAATATAAGAAACACTTGCAAGGATCCATGAATAATAGAAATGTGGAATGTACAAAGTATGAATCTAGGAAAATTGGAAATTATAAAAATGGAATTAAGCACAGTGATTTCTTAGGAATAAATGAATTGGAATGAACTTGTATTGGTCAATTTAAGTCAAATTGTCATACGGTTACTATAGTGTAAGGGACAAATTTAAGGGAAATGGCATTGTACTCATCATTAAGGAGAACATTTCAATATATTTCTTGAATTAAAATTCTGTCTGTGATAAGATATTTATATTACTTCAAAGAAGACCAGTTAATTTGTTTTTCAGATATTAGTATTATGCAAATTTATTGTACAAAAGAAGACCAATTAATTTGTTTTTCAGATATGAGTATTATGCAAATTTATTGTACATAGGCTCCCTATGAGTTGGTGTTAAGTTGACAGCATGTAACAACAACACTATTCAAATTTATGCATCAACCACTAAAGTAAGTGGTGAATAAATTTATAAATTCTACAACTTCTTTAGTCTGAAATTTATATAAAATTCAATCAAGATGCATTGATAATTGCTAATGATTGCAATGTACAAGTTGGAAGCAAAGCTACAAAATACGGCCTTGAAATAGAAACCAAACTGAAGATCAAATGATTGACTTTGCAATTCCAAAGACCACTTCACTGCAAATACACTTTTCAACAACGTGAGCAAAGGGAATGCATATCCACCCTCAACTCTGTCACCACAGATGTTGTTGGTGGCCCTTGTTTCCTGGATGAGAGTGTGAAGTATGTGGGTCATCCAATGCAGATGTCTCCTTCACCAGTCACAAGACCAAGGTTGGCTTCTATGTTGGCATTCTAAAAAAAACAACCCCTAACTCAAGTTTCCATAATCTGACACTTGTTTTGTGTTACTTCCAATCTGGAGATTTGAATAATCACTTAATTCTTACTGTTGTCCATAAGAAGTCTTGGTGAGCTAGCAGTTCACTTGGGTTGCTAACCACAAGGTCAGTAATTCAAACCATCAGAAAATGAGAATTTTTCTTCTCACAAAGATTTGCAGCCTTGGAAACCTCAAGTGTAGCTGTGAGTCAAAATGGATTCAATGGCAGTGAGTTTGGTTTTGGTTTGGTTACCCTTAAATAAGAGATTTGTTGGCTTAGTTGGTTTTGTACTGGGCTAAACATCAGGTTGGTGATTCAAATATACCAGTCGTTTTATGGAAGAAAGAAGATTTTGGCCTACTTTTCTGTGCAGGATTTATATGAATCAGAATTGACTTGATGGAATTTAGTGAATTTCCCTTAAAACAGCCAGCCTGATAAATATAGTGAAACGAAGCTTACAGCACATCTTCCCAAGGCAAGCTTAGAGGGACAGCATGCTGGAGCAGATACTAGCCTATCAAGAACAGCCGCCCACAGACTGTGCTGGTGAGTTGCGTCCCAACAACTGTCATATGTGATGGCAAAAGAAGGGAGAGTGTCTTCTGGGTGGCACAGCTTGCATGGCCTTCTAAGTGGCATCAGGGCCCAGCTGTGAGGTGAATCTGATAGGCTGAATGTAAAAAACAAGTCTGCTGGAAACAAAACAAAACAAAACAAAAAAACCCTGAGAGTTGTCATCTGAAAAACAATAACGGGTCTCTATTTGCTAAGTATGCAAGAGTTAGAAGGTTAAAAAAAAAAAAATCAAAACAAAACAAAAAAAAACTCAGGAAAAAAGCAAATCTTCCTGGGCTACAGTCTCCTCCACTCTGAAACCAGAAAACTTACATGGCATTTGGATACTGCCACTGACCATCTGAGCTGGGTAATAATAGTTAACTCCAGACAGACTGATAGGACAATACAGATAACTCAAATTCTTACTAAAAAAATAGTCAGACAAACTGGAAAAGTAGATAACAGAGGACTTACTGAGACGATCACCTTGAAGCATTCTATAAAGCTAGAACTGTGCCTATCTCCTGAGATCAGTGTACAACTCAATGGTAGCTGACAGACACACACACAAAATTGATACCTTATGTAAAAGCCATCAGTATAAGACCCCAATGTTAGTGATTACAAACACCATGTGAAGGATAGGGCACAGGTAAACTAGAGTACTGAAAATGGAACAAGTAGCACAAGCTAAAGAATACATTGACTCATTTTGATAAATATAACTAAAGTCATTTAGTAGCATGTGTAGATATTAAAAAATGGTAATGTACTTTTCTGTGTAAATTCACCAAAAACTCAACAATATATCACTTAAAAGAGAAAGAGAAAAACCTGTTTTAAACATGCAGAATGGGAAGAAAAAGATTACTATTACTTCTTGAAAACTCAAACAAACCAAGCCCACTGCCACTGAAACATTCTGAAAAAAGCAACCCTATATAGGATTTGAGATGCTTATAAATCTTTATAGGAACAGATAGTCTCATCTTCTCCTGAAAAATACTTGTAGGTTTGAACTGCCGACCTTGTGTTGAACAGTTCAACACTTACCTGAATGGGCCACTAGGATGCTATAAAATCCTGACACATTGCTTTCTCCTCGGGCTTGCTTTCCATGCCTTTCTTATATAGATAGATAAAACAAAAACAGTGAAGACTAAGCAAGCCCGGTGAGGAAGCAATGGGGCCAAAGGTTCTGGGGGGACTTAGAGAAGGAGGAAGTGTGGGGAAGGAAGTGGTGAACGAATACTGTCATGGATATGGGAACAACTCGGGGGTGTAGATTTCCTGGTGGTGTTGGAGCAACCATAATCTACCTGAGAGGAATTACAGAGAGACAAACAAGGGGTGAGTGTGATAGTGAGGCAGGAGGAAGGTAAAAGGAAATAGAGGAAAGAACCAAAAAGCAAAACCATTTATAGAGGTATAAACATAGACATGTATATATATCTAAATGTATAAAAATAGGAGTATTGGACTCTGTATATATATTTATATGGCAATACATTGAGGAAGTAGCCAGACACTGGGCCTCTACTTAATTATTCCCTCAAAACCCGATCATGTTGTTCTAATAATGTGGCACTGGGTGATGCCCACTTCCCTGACATGATCACTGAACACAAACTGGGTCCATAAGCAAACTTGATGAAGAAAGCAGAAGGTGCCCGGCTATTAAAATACATAGCACCTGGCTTCTTTAAAGCTTGAAGCCAAACAAGTGGTCATCTAACTCAACAAAACTTCCATGGAAGAAGTATACCAGCCAATGTGATCATGACGTGTCTAAAGGAACAGGCATCAGAAGTTCAACAATAAACAATCTCATGGAGGCAATGGAGAGGCGTCGAAGTAGAAACTCACAGCCCATTCATAGATAATTGGACATTCCAATGCAGAGAGGCTGCACAAAAGAGAAAATATACCCAGGGGGGAGTTTAACACTGATGAAACACACAACATTCCTCTAGTTCTTCAATCCTTTCTCCCCCCACTCAGAAACAGTAATGGGAGTAGTGATTCCAGGAGCATAGGGGAAAGGCAGGGGTAGAAAGGAGGGAAGGGAGAAAAGCTAGCAATGATGATGGGAAAAAACCCTTGATGGGGATGAATACCAGGATAATAGGTGAAAGGATAGAATGGGTGGTGTAAGATATGCATAAATAATAATAAATATCTATGATACGTAATATATTAAGGGTTCACCAGGGTGGCAGGATCGGGGATGGAGAGGGGGAAAAAAAGGTGTTGATTAGGGCTCAAAAAGAAAGATGTTTAAAAATTGTTGATGCCAACAATTGCACATGTCTGCTTGAAGTAATTGATGTATGGATTGTTATAACATGATTTATTAAATAAAAATAAAATAAAAATGTTAAAATAAATATAAACCTAAAAAAAATTGATACAAAGACACATATCCTTAAATCATACGCATTTTATTTTTCACACAAATTACTCAAGTTATCTATATTTGTTTACCAGATGTATTTTTGTAATTGTGCTATACTAATTTGGTTATGATAAATGCTTTTTAAAAAGTGGTATAGTGGCTCACTAAGAAAATTCTTCACAATGGGAGGGTGTGGTTTGCAAACAAATATAGAAGGTAAGTGTTATTTACTTAAAAATACCAATCCCCCTCCCCAAATACAATAAGAAAGTCAAGATCTGCCTAACATGATACAACTAACTTTTATGACAATAAAAATAATGCACTTACATATTTACCAGAGCAGATGCAAATTAATAAACTTACTTCTTATAAAGTAGCAAGATGAAAAGGGAAGAGAGCAAAGGTATATTTAAATATATGCATGCCTGTGCATACACGTATAATCATATTTCTATAAAAACAAGGACAAAATTCTCATAATATTCATTATTTCTCAATTCGTCATATGGTTGTAGTTTGTATTTAAACCTTCTCTCTTCCACTATCCATTCTAAAATTTCTTTGCCCTCAACAAGTGCCTCAGAGAGCTATAGTTTCTTAGTCTGGTGAATTGATCCAAATATTCATTCCTGGATGATCTGGTCATTAGTGTTCTTGTGATTATCAGATAATACCACATTGATTTTTGTGGCAGAATGGAATTACTCAAAGGGTTTTTATTTTTTTAAACATTTTATTAGAGGCTCATACAACTGTTATCCCAATCCATACACACATCAATTGTATAAAGCGCATTTGTACATCCTTCTCAAAACATCTCTCCACTTAAACCCCCAACATTAGGTCCTCATTTTTCCCCTCCCTCTCCGCTCCACCCTCCCTCATGAGCCCTTGATAGTTTATAAATTGGTATTTTGTCATATCTTGCCTTGTCCGACGTCTCCCTTCACCCACTTTTTGGTTGTCTGTCCCCCAGGGAGAAGGTCACATATAGTTCCTTGTAATCGGTTCCCTCTTTCCTACCCACTCTCCCTTTACCCTCCCTGTTTCGCCACTCACATCACTGGTCCTGTAGGGCTCATCCGTCCTGGATTCCCTGTCATGAGGAGAATAAGAGAAAAAAAAAAGGTGGGGGTGGATTGCTAGGGGTAATAGCAAGTGCTGCTACTCCACCTCTACCTTTTAATTCCTGGGTTTATAAATTCTGGTTATATATTTTTTCCAGCTATGCTCATTTATAGGCCCCTCACCCAATTAATCTCACTTCTCTCTCTCGTTACAATTTTAGAGTTCTTTAGTCCTGTAAGAAGCCATAATGATACAGTGGGTTCAGCATTAACTGCTCCCCTCATGATCAAATCAAACTCACCGGTGGTAGACATATGAGACAATCTGCTTCTGTGACAGTCTTCAGGGTAGACATACAGACAATCTGCTTCTGTGGCAGTGTTCAGAAACATGCTGCGACAGTGTTATCCAGTCCTATAGAGTAGTTCAGAGTTGGAATGGCTGCAGAAACACTGGAGTTTGTCCTGATATCCCCTTAGAGCTCTTGTTCCTCTTGTAAGTTCCATGAAATTCTTCTTCCTATGTGCTAATTGAAATAAATCATGTGAAACATTTTAAATACACTCTGTCCAATTTTTTTTCATTTCATATCTCTTCAAGAGTAAGTCTGTGGTTTGGGTGTATTAATTTGGGTATATTTCTTGGTCAAAGAGTCTCGGGGTAGTGCAAACAAGTTCTAAGAAAGAATTGAAGGGTCAAGTCTGTGCAGAGGTTCCCCCGAAGAAAGGCCTGGCAATCTTTTTCTTTTGGTATGGAGGCAGAGTCAGTCATTGAAATCCTTGTAGAACACAGTTCTATTTGGAAGCATGTGTTGAAATAAACTCAGTGGCTACTGGTGGTGATTGTACTGACAAATACATTGAAACATAGTTAGGCTACCTGGTATGGCTCTTTCTAGCAATTGTTTTTTTTCTTTAACTTCCACTGAATGATTTGGTTGGTGAATACAAACAAGATGTGTATACTTGTTGTGTTTCATCTCTCCCCTGGGTTAAAATGAGCCTACGCACCAGCAGAAACATGAGATCATATACGTGAAAGGGAGGCAGGCTGAGATGCTTGCTAGGTGACCACCTCGATGTACTTGTGGAGTGGAAGTGGGAGAAATACAGCAATAGAGCCGGGTTCAGTTTGACCCTTGACACCTGTAGACTTGGTTTACAGGAAAAAATGGAGAAGATGAGAGCAGGTTGCCTAGTCTAAAGTTCATGACCTAGCATGTAGGGGCTAGGTTTGTTGAGTATTGGTGAGAGCCCATGGTCTAAAGGGAAGGTGACCAATGAGCATCCAGTGGAGGGTGAGTGAAGCAGGCTGCATTGAGTTGACCAGAACCTGACAGATGGAGATTTTTGAGCCTGTGAGTTGGTACATATTGTTGCTGACTTCATGGATGGCCTGTCCTAATTTGAGTTTGCTTATGGATGCGGACTTCACGAGTTTCCAACTGGAATGAAGATTCTTCATGTTGAAAAACATGATTGTCTCCTCAGAGCACTGGGTTGTTGTAAGTGGCAGTATAGAAATAGGATACCCCAAATTGGGGGTATAACAACATGAAGTGGTTGGCTTACAAACTTTCATAGGTGGGGGAGCATATTCACAGGATTATAGGATTAAGGTGTAGGTGTTACTTAATTGCAATTGTGAATCTAAAGAATTATGTGCAGGTGCCAGGTTAGCAAGAGGTGGATTGATATAGTTAAATTTTATTGTGCCAATCTGGTCGATAAACACATGTGGGGTTAACTGAAGAGCGGAGAGATAAATGGCTCGGTGAGCCTTGCCTTTCTAGGTCTCGGACCAAGGTACAGCTGCCTTAGCCAGTTCCCTGCTTCAACTGGCAAGGCTCACTTCCCGCAAGACAGAAGCCTGAGGAGAAGCCATGTGGACCTACCCCGATGCAGCCCTGGGTGATGGAGCAATCGTGTGGAGACCCCTGCCAGCGCTGAGATGTTTACACATTCACTGACTCAGCTTTCCTCCTGCAGTCAACATCATTGTGTGCATTTTGTGAGATGGAGGAAGACTTTGTGGATTGATGTCAGAAATAAAGGTTAATGTTGGACTTGTGGGATGGAAAACACTGGGTTGGGATGTTTTCTTGATGTGCACTTAACCCTTATATAAACTCTCTCTTATACATGAGTTTCTGTGGATTTGTTTCTCTAAAGTACCCAGATTAACACACTATGGTACCATTCACAATTGTTCCTATGTTTGAGCCCATTATTACAGCCACTGTGTCCATCCATCTCCTTGAGGGCCCTCCTCTTTTTCTCTTTCCCTCTGTATTACTAAACAGGATGTTTTTTTTTTCTCCAGGGGCTGGTCTCTCCTGATGACATGTACAAATAATATTAAGATGAAGTCTCACCATCCTTGCTTCTAAGGAGCACTCTGACCTACTTCCAAAACAGGTAATTTTGTCCTTTTAGCACTCCATAGTCTCTTTACTATTCTTCTCCAGCACCACAATTCAAATGTATATATTTGCCTCCTGTCTTCTTTATTAGTGTCCAACATTCAGATGAATATAAGGGGATTGCAAAAACCATGACCAGGGTCAGGCATCTCCAAATCCTCAAAGTAACATCCCTGCTTGCAGTGGTTCTCAACCTGTGAGTCACGACCCCTTTGGGGGTCGAACAACAAAATGACAGTTATGAAGTAGCAACGAAAACAATTTTATGGTTGGTGGGGTCACCACAATATGAGGGTCGCAGCATTAGAAAGTTTGAGAACCACTGCTCTAAGAGATCTTATGCAGCGGATTTACCGAATGCAAAATGTTTCTTAATCTCTTGACTGCTGCTTCCATGACCAATATTTGTGGACCCACACAAGACAAAATCCTTGACAACATCAAACTTTTCTCCACGTACCTGTTAGTTCAGTTGTGAGGATTTTAATCTTCGTACATTGAAATTCATAGTAAAGGCTCTTCATCAGTGAGTGCTTCAGTCTCTTCCTTGAAAAGAATGGGTATTCCAAAGCACTTCATTGTGCTCATGTGGAACTTACATGTGTGTCAACAGGCAGTTGTGTAAACAAGACAAGGGAATACTGCATACTTTCAAGTCAGGACAGTTGCACAACAGTGCTGTATTTTCTCAGGGTATGTATTCAATCTGTATGCCGAGCAAGCCTCATTGACCCCCTAGATAACAAAATAATATTTGAAGAGTCCTTCCATTTTCTAAAAAAATACAAATAAAATAATGTGAACATTTTATACAATATGAGGTAAAGATCATAAGGAACGTTAAAAATAGCTCAAATTTCACCGTGAAAATGACTGCTTTTCTGTCCATATATAAGTCTCAAACTTCTCTAAACATAATGTTTTGAGAATGATGAGGGCAATGAATGTACAAATGCGCTTTACACAAATGATGTATGTATGGGTTGTGATAAGAGTTGTATGAGCCCCTAATAAAATTATATATATATATATCACTTAGTAACTTCACAATGTTAACATTTTATAAAAAACTACTTTATTTGAATTCATTCCAAGAACTTTTATTGGTACTGTATAAGCATTGCATTCTCACATTTCAAATGTACACTGATAACGCATCTTGAGTGAAAAGTCAGAGAGCAAGTCTCCACTTGACAGCCTGGGTGACAGGAGAAATACTCGGTTGAAAGTGACAATGTCAGCAGTTCAAACGTAAATAGCTCTCCGCTAGGCTTCAGAAGGAGATTTTCTTTAGGTCATGCGGTAGAAACCTCTGTGAACAAGTTGTTATACCCTTTACAAATCTGTCAGTACACCTCATGAGCTTCAGCTGCTCTTTATTACTATAATAAAAGGAGTGTAGTGGCCATGTATGTAACCAACAGTCCCCAAAGCAAGCATCCTCATCCAAAAACGCAGTGATCTCTTTGGCTGTTCCTTCTCGTCTGCTTTCAGTTTCCTCTGAACTCTTGTTTTGAAATGACTAACTGTGATTTGAATAATAAAGAATGCACATAAAAATGTGTGAAATTTTATTAGTATTAATTTATTTAATAATTGTCAGAATAGTAGGCAAACTGTCTAAAATTTCACATAAATTAATAAGGAAATTAGAATATTCCATAATTAAATTACTAGCATTTGATGGACATCATAAATGTGTTATAAGTTTGCTAAATACACTTATTCATAAAGCAATATACTCAAAGATTTAAAATTATATTAAAGTATATTACTTATTTTGATAAATTTTATTTAAGTTATATTAAATTTTTTTAACGAACCTAACAACTAAATTCAAAAATATCAAAATAGCAATACATCCCCTCATAAACAAATTATATTATTGTACTAGATTCACAAATTATGTACCTTCTTTAATTTTGAATCTCCATAGGTAAAAATTTAGCCTCTCATTTACTTAATTAATTATTAAACTAAAATTTAACATTAAAATATTGATAAGAAACCATGACAGTACAGTTAGTAATGTAACTCATGGTCATTATATGCCAAAGTCCATTTTTAAAACAATCTGTAAGAGAGACATCAGTAGGTCTCAGTTCCCACAAGTGGTATAATTACTTTAAAATGTGATTTATATCTATGGACATTGAGTGATCCTACTAATTACTTTGTTTCTAGGAAATGATGAGCTTAATTATCTTTCCATGTTGTTCTAACATGCAGGTGTTCATCATGAAATGTTGAACTGTATCCTTATGGCATAATAATTTTAATTTTTGTTCTTAACCCTACTTCTCTGTTTTCAATTTCTCATTTCCTAGATTTTACCTTTTTAAAGTTTTTGATTGTGAAACATAGTAAAAAGTACTTTTATAAGGCTTTTTCTGAGTGAGGTTTTAGTAATAAGAACACATACACAGTCAGTGAAATCTACTCAAGAATATTTTTGCTCCCTTATTTGCTTCTTTTAATATACTCCCTCCAAAGACTGACTGAGATTCTCAGTTAGTAGAAAGATTTTAGATATTAGTCCACCCTGAAGTGCCTCAGGAGAAAGCCTTGATGATCGGTCATCGAAAAATGAGCCGTTGAAAATCCTATGGAGCACAGTTCTACTCTGACACAAATGGAATCATATAAGTTTTATTCAAAGATAACCGGTTATAATCCAGCATAGTGCCAGCCTTAGTAATTTTAAGCATTATCCTTAAATTAGGTAAATTAACATCCAATATTGTCTTTTGATTAAATAAACTTCCAGTAACTAAGCTGCTGAATAGTTGCTCTTATGGAAATGTCTCTCATTTTCCCATAAAATAAAATCCAAAGTTAATAACTGAAATGCAAATAAATCTATATTCTAGTCCCCTTTGTTTCTATTGTCAGTTTGATGGTCAAATTATACTTCAACATAATCAAACTGATTTTAAATGTTCATACATAGGCACTTTTGTCTCCTTGTGGTACAAAGAATGTCCTATCAATCTTTTTCATTCTCAATTTTAATATTATCCTTTTCATCCAAGAAGCCCGCGGCGTCCTCATATTCATTTTCTATTCAGTTCTGACATCTCTACTCACATACTATGTCCTTCCATATATTTTGCTGTTGTCACTGTGTTGTGAAGCATCGCAGAGTTGGTGCTGACTCAGAGACCTCAGGCACAGCACAATAAAACACTGCCTTTATCTTGCAACATCCTCGAAATTAGTTGAGCCCATTACTGTAGCCACTAGGACAATCCATTGTATTCACTGTTTTCCTCCTTTTCATTTGGATACTTAATATTAACTTACTCCTCGTGGTCTCATCACCATTACCTAAACAATGTGTATTTCTTTTGCTTTCCTACTTCTTTCTCTATATATGTTCGCATGGATAGGATCTCCATTCTATATACTTTCTACGATTGACATGTTCATTCAGGTTTCGTGGCCTCCATCAATTATTCTTCAAAATCTCAACTTTTCTGGCTCCTAATTCCTTTGTATTACTACAGTCATTATTGGTTATGCCATCCATCTGAAGATTTGTATGTACTGTATATTATGTTACTAATTACTTTATAGGCATATCCTGAATACTGACATATATTTGTGATTGATTTTTCATATTCTGTCCTCTTAACTGGGGTCACTGTAGACACCCTTTCTAGGGATGAACACAAAACAGAAATTGAACAAAAATGACAAAAAGCTAAGTCCAGCCACGAGTTGGCTTGATCTTATATCGATCTGTTTCCTCTTAGGGAGCAACCAAAAACCAAATGGACCTATTTGTGGTCCAGTTGATGCCCCCTAATAGTGACCCTATAAGACAGGGAGAACTAACTCTGTGGGTGTTGATACGATAACTCCTATGGGAGTAATGGTAGTACCCCTCATGATTTCCCTTTAAGAATATTTTTGCACAGATTTTATCACGCAATATATGATATAAGAACCTTGTAAAATATAAGTGGAATCCAAAAATATATTTATAAATATAAATGTATAAGTGTCATATAAACATAATAAAAAGCAAATTTTGAAAAATTCCCAACATTTAAGAAGTCCTTCAGAGGTAATATTGAGCCTGTATTTAGATACATGAAAATTACCAAAATTGGCCAGGATAATGACTGCCAGCAGGTAACAGGCATGGAAAGACCCCCTCTGGGAAGCCAGGAGTGAATTTAGCAGGTAAATGCCCTTGGTTCTCAATGACAAGAGTTCTTAAAAACCAAGGGAATCAAGTTTCTGTTTGTTTGCTTGCTTTCTGGCTTTATTATTGTTTTTTCACCCCTTTCCCTCTGGAAAAAGTTAGAATTCAGAACACAAATTGAGCCTCTCTAACTATGCCCACCATCAGTAGCCACCAGCACCACTTTGGAATGCCAGGCTCTCTTCCTTGTCACAAGCCCCACCTGAGCCCACCCACCCAAACCTTTCACCCCAATGATTCCTCGAACCCCTATGTAGAGGGTGAATTGCAAGGGCAGCCTGGCACAGAATCCCTCATAATACAAGGTATCAAAGCTCGCCACTTCTTTGGATGCCAGGTTCTTTCAGCTCGTTTTCTCCCACACTTGGTGTGGTAGTTTCATAATTTCATGTCAAATTGAAGATAAATAAAAATGTAGGGGTGGAGTCAAGCCTGTCAATCAGACCACAATCTGATGCTACCTCCTTATGTGTGTGTCCTTCTCATAGAGAGGGCCCAGGGTACCTCCCTACCTCTCTGCTTTTACCTTCCTGCTGTCACCATTCTGACACCTGCCACAGCCCTGGAAATGCATCCACTGCCATTGGGTCAACAAGACTGCACCCACTGGCGTGTGATCTTCCTGCATTCTACATCATTGCATGCAACCACGTGAGTCTGAAGACAGACTTATGGAGTAGGGTCGGACTTGTGAACTTGAGGTAGCCTGGACTGTGATGTTTTATTGATGCATAATTATTTCTTGGTAGATAGCTCTTTCTTATACATATATGAGTGTCTCTGGATTTGTTTCTCTAGTCCATCCAGCCTAACACACCAGGTGAAAAATCACTAGTCCCCTCAAATCAAGAAACCGAGAGCCTACCCAAACCAGGGGCACATTTTCTGCTCAATGGCTTGGGTAGTCTGCTTTTATTGTGTGGTAGGTTGCTCTGCCTTTCCATTTTTTTTTTTTTTGGTACTGTTATAGACTCACTTCCCAAGCTGTGGGCTGACCACACCCACATAAATCTTATTCGTTTTGTGAGGATCAGAAACCACCAGTGTGTTATGCACCCTGCACTTAAGGTAGAAACGGAAGCACTGAAGGAACTTACCCCAAACCAAGGGTGAGTTATTTGCTCCAATACAGAAGCCTATTGGGATCATGGGGAGAAACCTTTAGGTTCAAAAGGGGACACAGATACACCTAAAATAAGGTAAAAGTTTAATGTAAAAGCCAAGGGGCCCAGTAGGGCAATACCCTCTGTCCCAAGAGACTAAGCTGAGATATCTGGCGCAGAGATTCCTAGGCCAGCAGCTAAGGAGTTTCAGCTCTCCGAGGTCCCAAATGAATAAGGCAAACTTTTTTTTTTAATGTCCCTCAGCTAATGTATTCTACTTTGATTTTACTATAGATTAATCTGGGTTCCCCCCTTGGGCCTAATGATCTCATTCTACAAACCTGTGGCTGCTCACACATTCCAGACAGGAGGGGCAGATCAGACCTGGCCAAATACACTCCTGTCTATCAGAGCACATCAGAACTCTAGCTCTGCCTCCAGGCAAGAGTTATTTAGTTAAACCAAGGGCAAGTTTTATTTTTGGTTTTGATTTTTAATTTTTTCTTTCCCTCCCTGACACTTCCATTTAATTAGACACAGTGAGTCCCATACAGCAAGAGCACAGACTCATCTACATGTTTCCTCCTCTAGCAATAGGACTCCTTAACCATGCCCAGCCCTGCCCTTTTGTTCTGTTCATTTCTCTATTATTTTCCTCATTTTTCTATTCTTCACCCCACAACTTCCCCTATCTCTTCTCAGGACTCTCCTACCTTTAGTTCTTTCCTTCCTTCCTTACATTCCAATCACTTTCTCTCCCTAGCTCCAACCATACATCTCTTAAAAATGTACATATGCACAAACCTTGTCCCCCAGGCTAATTACTTGCTTACACTCTTCTCTTGCTCCACCCCCACCATCATCACATAATTCTGCTCTCCCGCTCCTCATGAAATATGCTCCCGCTTAACTAACAAACATTATAATGCATTTCCAATATCTACCAACCTATTGTATGTATCCGGAAGGCCATTTATTATTACTACTATCACTTATACCCTATTCTTTCACCTCCCACCTCCACACTAGCCACAAGTAACCAATTCTAGAATTTCTTTTCATCTCCACATAGTGTGATTTCTGGTTCCTGTTAGACCTTTATCCCCAACCTGAACGAGCCAGGCTCCTTACACACTCCCACGACCCACATAACACTTGAAGCTGCATTGCTATGCCGCAGAAACAGTCAAGAGCAGTAAACCAATAAAAGCAGGCAAAACAAAATCTAACAACTGAAAATTACTCAATCCTGATGCAGCCCTGTGTAACAACAGGTCTTGCAACTACCAGAAACATAATTTTAAAAGATGATGTTAAGATCTTACAAGTGATATGGGGAACACTCTTGAAACAAGTGAAGAAATTGAGAAACTAAAAGCCTCATATCCTGAAGAAATCCAGAAGGTAAACAATGAAATCGTAGAAATAAATAATACAATAAAAGAACTAAGATAGAAGATAAAGAAATTAAATCAGTGAACTGAAAGAAAATCTGCCTGACTACAAACAAAGAGAAAAATAATCAACTAAGAAGGCAAAATAATATGAATAAATCTGAGAATGATGTTGGACATGATTGAGAGAAACAATGTACATCTGGGTGCCAGAGCAAGAAGAATTTTTTGTAATCTATAGGCAAAATAGTGTATGGGAAGTGTATTTCCCACATAAGACTGTATGAGAAATAATTTCCACAATATAATGAAAGAAGATACAGTAATTATCTAGAAATCTGAGAGAACCCCAAATAGGATAGACCCACCCCAGAATGACAATATCAAGACATTTACTAGTCAAATTAGCAAATTATAAGTAAAAGAAGAGAAATCTGAGGGTAGGTGTATGGGGGTGGAGGGGGTGGGGAGGAAAGGGTAACAAGAACAGTCACCTGAATAGGAAAGCTGATAAGGATAAGCTGGACTTCTCAGCAGAAACTATGTAGGCAGATGACAAGGGAGCAACATATACCAAACCTTGAATAAACAACTTCCAATTAAGAATTTTATATCCAGCAAAATCATCCATCAAATATGGAGGAGAAATAAAGGTATATTCACACGAGGGATGACTAAACAGATTTATAAAAACAAAAATGGCATTCCCAAAAACATGAACTGATCTTTGTGGTCAGAGAATCAACAATCACAGCACACAAACATGAGGCCATCACACAGAACACTGCCACCTATACATTGAAAGCAACATCCCAAACAGCACAAACCTAGAGAAGGCATAGAAAAGAGTAAATAAAAAAAGGAAAGATACCTACACAATCACTATGAAATGACAGCGAGAAATCCACATTTATCAATAAGCTGAAGCTCAGTGGGCTGAATGCACAAATTAAAAGACAGTTGCAGGTTGGATTAAGAAATAAGGAACAATATAGGAGGTCTAAATACAGACATGTATATATGTAAATATATTTATATATAATGATAGGGGAATAGATCTATGTACATATATTTATTTATAAAATATTAAGGTAGCAGATGGACATTGGGCCTCCACTCAACTACTCCCTCAACACAAGAAGACTATGTTCTACTAACACAGGACTCCGTGATGTTCACCTTCCCTGACACAATTGCTGAAGACAAAGCCGGTGCATAAGCAAATGTGGTGAAGAAAGCTGATGGTGCCCGGCTGTCAAAAGATGTAGTCTGAGGTCGTAAAGGCTTGAAGATAAGCAAGCAGCCATCTAAGACAAGTCACATGGAGCTATGCTGATGGCAGCCAGAGCCTTGGAGTTGGTGGAGCCACATGGAGACCCATTCCAGCTCTAAGATGCTTTCACCACCACTGCATCCAAAAGACTTTCCACCCATTGGCCTGTGTTCTTCCTGCACTCATTGTCATTGAATGTGTTATGTGAGTCTGAAGAGGAGTTTACAGACTAGTACTGGACATATGGGTTAATATTGGACTTATGGACTTGATCTGGACTGGGCAGGGAAGTTTTTTTTAATGTACAATTGCTCTTGTATACAAAGCTCTTTCTTATATACATAAGAATTCTTCTGGATTTGTTTCTCAAGTCAACCCAGACTAACACAGTATGGTACCTTGCGAGTGGGATACTAGCGAAACAATTCATGAAGGAGAGCAAATGCTTACTTGACTTCTGCCTTATGATAGTTTTTCTTCTTTTGCTAGCCAGAGTTTAGATATATCCATGCAGTTTACTGGGCTGTTTTCTGGAAAGAATATGGGAAGTTAACATTTTGATGATTTTGTTTTGTTATAGTCTTTGGTTATTCCTGTTTGAAAAAGTGAAAATGAACGTCGTTAATATATATTTTGAGCTCAGGGATAGAAAACACCTCTTGAATTTTTCAGAGACCAGGTTGCTGAGTGGAAACTGCTGACAGAAGGTAAAAAATGGCTGACAGAAAGCCTGGCTCTGGCTTGATGCTGTCAGAGGCCAAATCCCATATTTTGTATCTATAGAATAGTTTAGAAAAGCATTAAGATAAGTTAGATAAGGTTTGGACTTAACCATTTTAAGAATTGAGTTTAGAATCTGATTCTACTTTGCTTATACTGATTTCTTCTGCTTATTGTTGTTGATATAATAATTGATAGAAATTATTTTGGGGAAGTATGAAAGTACAGAGCTTGCAAGCCTACTTATCTTCAGCCATTAAAATTGGATCATTAAATGAGTTTAGGGCACATCTGCAAAGAAGGCTCTAAAAGGATAAGCCCCACCCAGTGTCTTGAATTATCAGGACATTTGAAGGTGAAGAGACTTGGCTAGGAGGTTGTTGACAGATTGAGAAAAGAAAGAAAGAATTCTTAGGATTCTTGAATTTTGAACTAGTGGTTTTTGTCAAAAGCTGGAAAAAGTCTGGAACCATGAAGAAGAATCCTTTCTGGGACTGAAGGTTAAAGGGAGCCTGTGGGCAGGCTGAAATGCTTGCTAGGTGACCAGCTGAATCCATTTGTTGAGTGAAAGTGGGAGAAAAGCTGCAATAGAGAGACGGGTTGAGCCTGGTCACTGACACCCATGGACCTGCTTTACAGGAACTAGAGAGAATGAGAGTGAGTTGGTTGCTCTGAAGTTTATAGAGTTGTGTGGAACCTGAGCCTATGATATGACATAGCCCAAGGGGTCTGGGGTTGTTGAGAATTTGTGACGGGTCCATGGTCTAAAGGCAAGGCAACCAATGGGCATCCTGTTGAGGCTAAGTGAAGCAGGCCACATTGAGTTGACCAGAAACCAATCAGATAAAAATAAGTCATTTGAGCCTGTGAACTGGTGCATATTGCTGCTGGCTTTATGGATGGCTTGTCCTGATTTGACTTTGCTTAGGGATGCGGATATAACCAAGTTCCACTGGACTGAAGATTCTTTACATCAAAGAATATGATTACCTACTCAGAGCACTGGGTTGATACAAGTGGGCAGTATAGAAATTGGAAACTCCAAATGGAGGATAATGGCATGAAGTGGTTGTCTTAAAAACTTTCATAGGTGAGGAATATATTCATAGGGTTAAAGGATTAAGGTGTAGGTGTTCATTTAACTACCATTGTTAGGCATGGAATACTTTTGTTTTGTTCACTTATAGAATATTATGTTTAAATAAGGCTTTGGAACATTTTTGAATTGTATGCATTGCAGTTTCATCCTGTTAGGTACATATATAATTTTATTTTTGTTTCTTTGAAAATTATATATGGCTACAGAATTATATAAAAGTTCCAAGTTGACAAGGGATGGTCTGTGGTAATTACTTAATCTGTTGTCAACTTGAGACTGTTAAGAGTGAAGGGATGGAATTTAGCCTGTCAATCAGGTCACAGCTTGATGACTTAATTTGCAGATGCTAAGGAGAAAAATAGCTTGCTGGAGGGAGGGCGCACACACTCACTCCCAGAAAGACATTCCTGTTGACAAGCCAGATGGAGCTATGCTGATGGCAGTTAAAGCTTTGGAGCTGGAGGAGCCATGTGGAGACCCATGCCAGTGTTAAGATGCTTCTACCACAGCTGGATACACAAGACTTTCCACCCACTGGCCTGTGATTTCCCTGCACTCATTGGCATTGCATGTGTTGCATGAGTCTGAAGATGAGTTTACAGACTGGTACTGGACATAGGGGCTAATATCAGACTTTTAAACTTGATCTGGACTGGGCTGACTGTTTTCTTAATGTACAATTACTCTCTATAAAGCTCTTTCCTATACACATATGAATGTTTCTGGATTTGTTTCTCTAGTCAATCCAGACTAACACAGTGTGCACCAGGGCTGTATCCTATCACCATACATATTCAATATGTATACTGCACAAGTAATCTGAGAAGCTGATGGTCTATTTGAAGAACAAGGCTGTATTAGGAGTGAAAGAAGATTCATTAACAACCCCTGATATTTAGATGGCACAATGTTGCCTTCTGAAAATTAAGAGGACTTGAAACACTTGCAAATGAAGCGCAAAGGCTGTACCTTTCAATATTTATTGAAAAGTAAAATTCCTAACAATTAAACCAATAAAGAACACCATGATAAATGGAGAAAGGATTAAATTTGTTCAAGATTTCATTTTGCTTGGCTCCACAATGTACCTTCATTGAAGCACTAACCAAGAAATTCAATGACTTACTGTGTTGGGCAAGTATGATGGACAAGAAATATTTAAGCTGTTAAATAGCAAGTATAATAGTTTGAGGATTGCGGTGCACCTTACCCAGACCAGAATATTTTTTTATTGTGTCATATGCATGTGAAAACTAGGCAACGAGTAAGGAATACAGATGAAGAATTGATGAATTTTAATTATGGTGTGAATGAAAACTATGCAAAAATAGTGTGATCATTACGAGGAGCAAACAAATACATCTTGGACAAAGTACATCAGAATGCTCCTTACAATTGAGGATGGTGAAACTTTATTTCACATATTTAAACTTGTTATCAGGAGAGACTAGTCCAAGAAATAAGATGTCATGCTTGATAGAATAGAAGCTCAAAGGTAAATGGGAAGACCCTCAATAAGTTGGTTTGAAAAAGTGGTTGAAACAAAGCCTCTAACATCACCGCAATTGTGAGCGTGCTGAAGGACTTGGGAGTGTTTTACTCCTTTCTGCAAAGGGTCGCTATGAATTGGAGGTGAATCAATGACACCTAATATCAATGCTACTGTTGCATTGGGCCCAAAGCAGGAAACTTTCTTCCCATGTAGTAGGTATCCACTCTCACATCCATAGTCGGAAATAAGTACTAACTTTTCTCTGTTTTTATAGAATGAGTAAAGTCCTACCAAGTTCTTCAACTTCAGATATGAAATATAAGGAATTCCTTTATTTTTCAAAAGCCTTTATTCATCCTTTAACTTCATTTAAAAATGTTTCCTACCATGTAGAAACTAGAAAGCTTGAATCATGATATAGTGACACCATAAAACTCTAACCCAATGATACACTGACTGGGAAATCTGTACATAAATTATGAGTGCACCTAAGCCACAGCTGGTTTTGCAGGTGCCCTCCAGGTAGGCCTTGGCAGATTATTTTGTACTGTGTGAGGTGTAGCTCCAATAATCTGCATTGCAGCTGATACTGCAGTTTAAGGTAAAGTAGTAAATTATGGGGAGGCATCGTTAAGTTTCAATCAATGCTCACTTCAAAACAGACAGAAGTTCAATATAAAGGTTTTTTTTTTTCCCAAGTATTTAACTAAAGTTCAAATTCTTTATAATCTACACAAAAACTTTTTTGTGTGTGTGAACCATCCTGAGTGTGTTCAGCATTAGTATTCAGAACTCTTGGAATTTGTTGGTGGAAATAAAATGATCTTCGTACTTTTTCTTAATTTTAGACAGAAATGAAGGCTAGAATTTTCAATTTTGAGAGTGGAAGAATTGCAAATAATTTATGCATATACTTTTCTTTCACTTGAGTAGAAGATAGTCTCCTCAGGTTTTGCCAATATGAATTTTAAAAGTTGTATTGTGATAATTCAAATTCCATACAATTCTGTAGTGAAATCACATCAGGAAGTGTTGAAAATCATCACCACGATAGAAGTGACTGAATTAAAATGAAGTCCAACTTTAGTATAACAAACATTTCATACTTACCAACTTTAAAATGTTTGTTTTCATATTTGCATAGTCTTTGACTTTACATTCCAAATTTTACACAAAGGGGATAGAAGGAAGGGAAGGCAATAGAGAGGATGCTGTGAGGAAGACCTGCTCAGGATTATAAATATTTTAAATTAAATTATGTAGGCCCACAAATTTTATATAATTTCGATATGCTTTGAATAAGTATCTAAACTGAACCAGAACTAGAAATTGTTTGAAGCTCATCCATCACTAAATTAACCTGTTTTTGGGGGGGGCGGGAAGAAAATCATCACCGCAATTAATTTTAGACAACTGGCTTCATCCTTGTTCTCATCATTATTAGCTCCCCATTTCCTCTCACCCTCCCCTGTCAAACCCCAAGGGATCATTAATCTAGTTACTGTCTCTATGGATTTACCTCTCCTGGATTTCATATACCAAAAAGTATCTTAAAGAAAAACAAACTAATAATAACAAAATAAAACTGATTAGAAAACCTCAATAGAAAAGAAAATAGAAATTATTACAAGCTAGAACACAATTAAAATCAATCAAAAGGGAGCTCAAATGGCCATAATTTTTAACCTAACTGCATCCAGAATAATCCACTTTCCAAAACATTCTAGGAACTTTTTGAAGCTTATTCGTTCACTTTATCAAGCATTTATTTGATAACTTAATTAGCATTTTTCTAGTAAAGAAAAATGATCAAGTAAAATAATTTAGAAAATGAGTAACTGTGACATTTGAAGATCTCTAACTATCAGGCCCATTTGTTTTTTTTTTTTTTT
>NW_022111301.1:3397294-3430714 GCF_000313985.2 Echinops telfairi | reverse complement strand
CTGGTCCCTTTGGTCCTTCATGATCACACATGTTGGTGTGCTGCTTCCATGTGGGCTTTGTTGCTTCTGGGCTAGATGGCCGCTTGTTTGTAATGATAACAAAAGTATTTTTTGCACATTTTTTGTCTACTTTAGTTAGTAAGTTTGTGTACTATTAATATGTGGAATAATATTTCCTTTTTTAAGCTTGGCTTATATATGTTGTTATTCTCAGTAATGTTAAGTCAGCATATTATAAATGGTGACCTTATATAACAAAACAGAACGCTGTCTGTTCCTGTGCCAATTTCCTGATAATGGCTTGAGCATATAGTTGTGACATTAGGACTTTGATTTATTTCGCTGAGCCTCTGCTTTGCCAATGGGAATGTTGTCGGATAGCTGATCAGTCTTTCCTGCTGCTGTGTCCAAAGTCAATGAGGTTAAATAGATAAAACAAGATCCATAGGTGTCACAAATGTTTTGTACTCAACTACCAATCAACAATGACAGTTCAAATCCACATAGCAATATTGTAAAGAAAAGGCCTTTCAGTTCACATTTGTTCATATTGTAGCTAATTGTAACACAGTTGACAGTTCTGTAACATAGGGGATCATCATGAGTTGGAATTAAAGCATGCCAAAAAACAGCAGCAATAAAGCACTCTGTTAGGGTAGACAAGAGAAAAACTCATGGACACTCTTATGTGTATAAGAAAGAGCTTCATAGACAAGAGCAGTTGAATATTGGGAAAACATCCTCGGCCAGTCCAGATCAAGTCCATAAATCTAGTATTAAATCATATGCCTGATACTGATCTATAAACTCTTCTTCAGACTCATGAAACAAGCTGTGATGCTGAATGCAGGAAGATCATAGGCCAGTGGGTGGAAAGATTGTGGATCCAGTGGCATTGTAAGCATCTAAGCGCTGAGTATCTCCGCCTCCAACGAGGTATATCAGAGTTCCCAGAAACCTCAGGAGAAGGCCATGCCCACACAATGGCCTCATTGGTTATCTTCTTATTGACGGGCTAGATTACACCCCTTCACTCTTAATCGTGTCAAAATGACAAACAATTATAACTACCACAAATAGTAAACTATTTTTTTATGTATTTCAGAAGTTTTGCTTAAACTTTTGTTTAGATCGTACTTCATTTATGTTGATATATTCACAAATAGGTTGAAATTCACAAAAATCCTACCTTTTCTATTTTCACATGAAAATTCTCTCCTAATTTGTGAAAATACAAAAAATGTAAGACATATAATAGTGTAAAAGTCTTCTTTTGTACAAAAAAGCTCAAGTGGTATACTGTTTCAATGCTTAGCTTTTAACTAAAAGGTCAGTAATTCTATTCCTTCCACTCCCTGGGAGAAAGTGGTTGCGGTCTGCTTCATGGAGGTCATGAACCCTATCCTAGGGTCGCAGTGAGTCAGAATTAGCTCAGTGACAGAGTTTCGTTTCCATTTGTATGAGTGTATTACTCTAAGGTATAAACCCTGGAGCAGAAATGCTGCTTCCAAATGCATGGAATTCTCCTACTTTCATAAATTTGTCCAACACCTCCCTTTATGCTTCCATGAACTTTCTTTGCAGTCTTATTATTCTACAAATTCTCCACAGTTTTGTCTGATGTTTTAAATTCATCCAATCAGAGCAAGTATTATTACTATGTAGAACTTGTATTTGAATGACCTTATAAAGTTGACTATATTTTTCTTATATTTTGGCTTTTAAATTGAATTTTATATGGATTATGTCATCAATGGCCTATTTTTATTTTTGTGAATGTGTGTGTAAAAATTCATATTCTTAACTTCAATTCTCTGTTATTGCATATGCTGCAAATATTTTCTATAGGCTAAAGTATGCATTGTAAAATATCAGAATGTCTTTTGCGATGTGGTGGAGAGCATAAGCCTTGTTTAATCTTGAGTTAGACGTTTTGGTATCCCTCAGTTTTGGGTCTTGTTTTTAGCAGTATGTGTTTCTGTTGTGCAAACCTATAGTGGGAGCATCTTGAAGAAAGTCAAAATCGTGTGTGTGTGTGTGTGTGTGTGTGTGTGTGTGTGTGTGTGTGTGTATGTGTGTGTGTGTGGTGTGTGTGTGTGTGTTTAAATGCAATTTTTTAAAAGGCTGTGAAAGACCATTGCATTACGTGTGTTTGTGTGTGTGTGCGTGTGGTGTGTGTTTAAATGCAAAATTTTTTTAAAGGCTGTGAAAGACAATTGCATTGCTTAAGCAAACTCCAGAAAGCTCACTACCATCAAGTTGATTCCAACTCATAGTGAGCCTAAGGCTATAAATCTCTGTAGTGCAGAAACCCTTTTCTTTCTTCCTGAGGATTGCGTGGAACTAGAAACCAGAACTTGGGCTTATCATCCCAAAGGGTAAACTACTGCCATCAAGGACATATTGCTTTATTTTCTATTACATTGTGTAGGTGATCTAATTTCCAGCAAAACACAATGAAGCCCACAAAGACTTGCTCCTTTGACTGATATGTCACTGTATATCTAAAATTGGATGCTAACCACAAGGTTGGTGGTTCAAGCTCATTAGCCATTCCTTCAGAGAAAGTTGAATTTCTGCTCACATAAATACATATAGTCACTGAAACCCTATTTAGGGCCATATGAGTTGGAATCCATTCAATAACAGTGGATTTTATCTTATAGTGAGTTGGGTACTTTACCTACATTTTAAGAAACACAAACCTTTTTTTCAATATTTTTCAGGTATTGACTCTCATAGATGTGTCTACTACTTGCTCTCTGCTGGAACCTATATACTCTTCACATGTAGGGTCTTTGATATAAGAAATTGCAGCTTTCTGTATTTATATGAAACATCGGCTTCAGTCATTTATAAATTCACTGATCAGCAGATGGTACTTCATTTTTGTCCAGTGTTTTTATTGAATATTTTAAAGGAAATTTTGTCCTACCAATATATGTGTTGGAATCCTTAACTTTGTGCAGGTCGATGTATTCTCCTTTAGAAACGGGTTTTCTCTATTACATTAATAAGGTAATTTCAGTGGAGGGTATGGCTTAATTAATGTATGCAAAAATAATCAAAATACTGAAACAAGTAAACTAGAAGTGGGGAGTATAGATACCACATGGTGATCACTGAGGAAATGAAGACTCCCAGACCCACAGAAGCTAAGATATGGATTTCTTGCAGAGCATATATAGAAACTTGCCCCTGCAGAAAGCATGCTGAAATTAGATCTATAATACCGAAACTCCAAAACCACTGAGTCCGTGCTGACCCACAGCAACCCTATAGGGGAGGGTAGAACTGCCCTTCTGAGTTTTCAAGAGTGTAACCCTTTTCTGGATTGGAAAGCCTATTTTTACTCCAGCAGAGCAGCAGGTGATTTTGAACTGCTGACCTTATGGTTAGCATCCCAACCTATAAGCACTATGCCACCATAGCTCCTTGACCTATAATCATTCATAGCATATAATAAGCATTGAGTGTACTATTATATGAATGAATGAAATGGTTAAATTTAATGCCACAGGTTAAATCCAAACTTAAGGTGACCATATGTTCCAGTCTGCTTAGGACATATAATCATTAATGACATCATTTTTCACTTTCTGATCATTTGTATACAGATCAATTTACATTCTTGCAAGGTTGAACTTGATGTATTCTATTTTTTTTCCCCATCCTGTATTCTTTATGCTCTTTCCATCATTAAGAAACAATTAGCATGCTTCTCTGGGTGTATCTTCTGGTAAGAGCAATCAGAATAAAATCTGAAAGCAATGCAATAAAACATATTTTTGTTCATTTTATGTGATTAATTCAGCTTCGTAGTAGTTATAACATCACCATTAAAGAGTGTATGACCGGGTTAGAAAGACCACCATGATTTTCATTTGGATGGGTTGTTCAATAAAGGAGATAGGCGGTTAGGAGGAAATAAGAAAGAAGTAGATGACTTCCCTCCAGAAATTTCTCAAGAAGTCAGAAGGTGTTACCTTCTACCAATCAAGATAGCACACGAATCCAAGCAGATAGTTACAGATGAATACTGTATTTATGAAGGTGGGACAATGTGGCTGTGTCTCCTTTGTGACTGTCCCTGCAGCCAATCACGCTTTTCATCTTCGACAGTACAGCTGTGAAGCCAGTCGGGCGTCATTCTCTTATTTGTGATTTTACACATCTGCCAGTGGGATATGAGCATCAAATGTGAAATTACACACAGGGGCACATTATGGAGATTTGTGGCGTTCCCTAGAGGATGATGGATCTATTTACGGATACAAGTTTCATACATGAGTGGTCCCGTTTATAAGAGATATATTCTTTTTTTCACTAGCGTTTATACTATACCAGCCCTAAGAATTTTTAAAACAGATGGAGGTCTCATAACCATGAAGAAGCTTAAAGTGGATGCTGCAGATTGATACGGCAGCTTGTTTAGAAAATATGAGATTTTTTAGCGCAGTACGGCATCGCAATGGATATTGCCCCTTAATTTTAAATGTTTTATACCACCAGGGGAAATAAAATATAGATAGAAATGTCTCCAAATACATATGCCTTTTTGGGTGAAGGGTTTCAAAATGAGCTTTATAGAGAACTGAGGACAAAACAACACAAACATACCAAACTTATTATAAAATAAATTGCTTGTTAGTGTGATTCATGCAGTATCACTGTAATTTTAGAGAAAGCAGTTATGTTAATTGCTCTTTTGAATACTTTAAAGCTTCAACTTACACATCACATCCTATACAATCTTATTTTCTCTTTAAATATGAAAAGAAACATGAATTATTTACTCTGAAAAATTTGAATACTTACAGATTACAATCAGTTTGATGTCTAAATTGTCTCATTTTAATATTAAAATTTATCTTTTGGAACAGTTTTGAGAAAGTAAATCTTCTTAATTACTTTATTTATCTGATTTTTAATTACTTTACATTGTGTGGTTTTTAAATATCAGAAATATTTGAGCTATATTCCAGCTTTCTCCTTGGTAGAAAGGGAACCTTTATCCTTAAGTTAGAAACTTACTCCACAAGAAGCAATAGATTCGCCTTCAATAAGAGGATAATGACAAAACCTTGTAGGATTCTTCACAGTAGTTCATGACAAAACATATGTTTATATATATTTACCTCACTGGCAGAAAGACTACTGAGATAGGCAGGCATCACCCAATCACTACCTAATATTAGTATAATTGATGTTACATATTAGAATATTTCCTGCTCCCAAACTTCATCTAATGTGTAGAATTTCCTCACCCTAACCCCCCTCACTGCTCTACGAGACAAGATTGATATTTGCTCTACAACTCTCAAGGTCTGAGTGCAGACCCTCTGCTTTGTAGGTGGTGGTCACAAGCCTTTTCCTAATCTGTTGCTTCATTATGATTACTTTTTGAATTAGCCTTATCAATTAAATTTGTAGGAGATGGATACAAGTAAATAGATATGGAGCAGAAAAAATAAAATAATTAGTAAAAATATTGCATTATGTATTCTAGCTTAACAGAACTGGCGACCATGAGATCTCTAAGATGAATAGTCAGAGGAAATCAATAAGATTTTTTATTTCATATTCATGGAGCACTTACAAAAGATGTTTTTCCCTTGGCTACCTGGACGAATGGTATGTTGACTCAAACAGTAACTTGATTGTGACCATTTGCTATTTTAAATATTGCATGGAAAGTAGAAGGTGCTGATAAATACTTACTGAATCTTCAGATGGTTCTAAAGAAAGAGATTAATATTTAAGGGAGAAATGCTATCAGAAGACTGCTAAATTCTAATTGGTAGATATTCTTAGAATTAGTAATCGTGAGAAAAGTTTAATACTTCTGAATAAAACTTTATGCATTAGCTTATTACATTGGAAATTTGACTTCTAAATATCTAGCTTATTTTTATGAACAGATACTTTGTGGTAGAATGATAACTGATGTGCTGTAGTGATGTAATATAGAAATTTGCCACACGCTCTCATCAAAACACAAACAGAACATACATTACAAAATGCAAATGATCCTAGCCTATATTTCTGATGGTCAAATGCATATCTAATGCAATATTGTTGACATTGACTAGCTTTGATTTGATAAGACGGATTTCCCAATCTTAGAAGCCTTAAGAAACGTTGTTCATGAACCAAAAACAATAAATATATTAAGTAGTAACTGATAGAATTTCTCTGAGACAGCCTTGGATCTGCATGATAGAAACAACATTGAAGACATTAGAAGAGTGGGATAGGATGAAAAGTAAAACTGAGAATTGACAGAATTTTTAGAAGAAAGGCAAAAGTACAATATTTAGGTCTGGGGACTAAGAGAGCCACTGTAGACATAAGCATTATATATTAAAATGCTAAGTAACTTTCGCTTTAACTAAACTAATCTAAATAAATCCATATCAAATTAGGGACTCATGTTTCAAGAATAGGAAAGCTTGAGTTGTGTTTGTCTTCTGAGTTAAAAACCATGGAGTTTGAAACAAATTTACTGAGAGGTAAAGTCTATTATTTTAACCTCTAATGAAGGGTTTAGGTAGGAGGCAATCATTTGGATGAAGTGTCTTTGAAAACCTATGACCTCCTTCCTGGGGGACGGACAACAGAAAAGTGGGTGAAGGGAAACATCCGACAGGGCAAGATATGACAAAATAATAATTTATAAATCATCAAGGGCTCATGAGGGAGGGGCAGCGGGGAGGGAGGGTAAAAAATGAGGAGCTGATGCCAGGGGCAGAGCAAATGTTTTGAGAATGATGAGGGTAATGAATGTACAAATGTGCTTTACACAATTGATGTATGTATGGATTGTGATAAGAGTTATATGAGCCCCTAATAAAATGATTTTAAAAAAAGATGGCAACAAATGTACAAATGTGCTGGACACAATATATGTATGTATGGATTGTGATAAGAGTTTTACAAGCCCCCAATAAAATGATTTAAAAAAAAAAAGAAAACCTTGGGCCAACTGCTGCATAATACTAAGAATTGGTAGATCATTTTATAAATATCTGTGTTGCATGTATAAAACATCAGGTACTATGAAATTGAGCAACATAAAACGTCACGTAGTATGAAGTTAAGCTACATAACTGAACATAGTGTGAGATTTATCTCATCACATTTAACATGTCACCGGCATGCCATTAAACACAGAGGTGGAAATAAATATGACTGAGAAACAATTTTGAGATGGAACGTGTTGATGAAGACACTTCTCTTTATGTATATTTCTTTTCCCTGGTTTTTACTACGTTAGTGGATATTATGTAAGAGGTGGGATCAAAAAGTTTGTGGGAAAATTCCACTTATCATTTCATTC
This sequence comes from Echinops telfairi, assembly GCF_000313985.2. Lineage (NCBI taxonomy): Eukaryota > Metazoa > Chordata > Mammalia > Afrosoricida > Tenrecidae > Echinops > Echinops telfairi. The sequence continues at coordinate 3,423,375 of NW_022111301.1, read as the reverse complement.
ATTTATTCCATTTGAAATCCTTTGTGTAAATGGGATTTGCTCCCTTACTTTTCTCAAGAAATATAATTTATGAATCTCTTCTTCCACTTCCAATTAGCCATACAGTTGGAAAGCTTTGGAAAAACTTGAGCTCCTTCATTATCACAGATGAAAACACTATAGAATTCCAGAATCATGGCTATGGTTTAAGGAAATGGTTAAAGTAAGTGTTTTTACTGCATTGACTCTAGTTTTAAGTCTCTTTGACCAGAGTGTTAATCTGATATTCTCATACTCGAGGTGGTTTTATACAGTTAGTAAAAGATCAAATGAAAGGTGCCATCCAGTTGGCTTGCACTCACAGTGATCCTTTGTACAACAAAATGAAAAGCTACCTGATCCTGGGCCAATCTCACATTTGTTGTTATATTTGAGCCGATTGTTGCAGCCAATGTGTCAATTAATCTCAATGATGGTTTCTCTCCTTTTAGTAAACCTTCTACTTTGCTAAGCATTATGGCCTTTTCCAGGGACATGTGTCTTCTGATAGCATGTGCAAAGTACTTGAGATCATGTCTCGCTAGTCTCAATTTCAGGGAACATTTGGGCTATAATTCTTTCTGGACAGACTAGTTTGTTCTTCTGAACGTTTGTAATATCTTCAAACTCCTTTGCTAACATCACATTTCAAACGCATCACTTCTTCTTCAGTCTCCCTTAATCACTGTCCAACTTTAATATACATATGAGATGGTTGAAAATATCGTGGCTTAGGTCAGATGGACTTTAGTCCTCAAAATTACACCCTTGTTCTTCAACACTTTAAAGTGGTTTTGGCTGCAGATTTGTCCATCACAAACTGATGTATGTACAGTTACTTCCTTGAATATTGATTGTGGATCCAAATAAAATGAAATTCTTGACAATTTAAATCGTTCCTCCACCTATCATGGTGTGCACTTTTGATACATCAATTGGGGATTATTGTTTTCTTTAGATTGAGTTGCAATCCAATATGAAAATTATAGTCCTTGATGTTCACCGGGAAGTGTTTCAGTCCTCTCCATTTTCAGCAAGTAAGGTTGTGTCATCTGCACATATGTTTGCTACTAAGCCTTTCTCTAAACCCGATGCCAAGTTCTTATTCATGCACTCTACTCTCTCTGTATTATTTGTTCAGTATACATTTCTAATAACTATGGTGAAAGGATATACCCCACTACACACATTTTCAGATTTTAAAACACAGAGTATCCCCTTTTTTTTAAATGGCCTCCTTTTGGTCCATGGACATGTTTTGAATGAATACAAAGAAGTATCTGGACTTTCTGTTCTTCTCAGTGTTAGTCAGTTTGCTATGCTTCACGCAGTTGAATGCATTTGTATACTCAAGGAAACACAAATAAACATGTGTTTTCTATTCTCTGCTTGGAAGCAACATCCATCTAACATCAACAATGACATCTTTTAAAAGATGGTCTTTTCTCATTTAAATCCAGCTTACATTTCTGGATGCTCCCTGGCGATGCACTTTTGCAAACATCCTTGACTTACCTTTTATATGTTTCCTGCATCATTCACTGTTTCGCCCATAGAATTCTTCAATGTTGTAACCCAAGCCTTCAATCTTTCTTCAGCTTTTCAGCTTCAGATATGCTTAGTATATTCTTCTTTTTGGCTTTCTAACTCTGGTTTTTTGTACTATACATTATAATACTTTACTTTGTCTTCTTCAACTATCCTTTGGAGTTTTGGGTTCAACTCTTCTACCTCATAATTTCTTTCATTTGCTTGACTTACCCTACATTCAAAAGTAAATTTCAGATTCTCTTCTGACATCCACTCCAATCTATTCTTTCTTGATGACTGATATTTAATGACTTTTTAAATGACGATGATAGTTAGGTTTTGTGTCAATCTCTCTGGGTCAGAATTCTCAGCAATTTGCCAGTTAAGATCTCTCCCATGATTTGACCTAGAATAATGTAACAAACTTCCTTAAGAGTTATTCTATGAACAGCCACGGAGTTGTAGAAATATTAGGGTGGAGTACTAACACTTAATTCTGATCAAGTCCCTGATGCAATTAGAAAGAAGTTTTACTGCGGATATGGCTTACAGTGATATAGAATGACCTTGTGGCAACATCCCTTCTGAATCTAGATCCTTCCTGCATCTGGTTTTTTGACCTCTAGTATTTTGGGGTTGAGCCAATGACCTGCCATTGTTTGCTGCCATCAAGTTGATTCTGACCTATAGCAACTCTATGTATAACATAACAAGATGTTGCCCTGCCCCGTGGCATCCACACAACTGTCTCAATGTCTGAACCCATTGAGGCAGCCATTATGCCAACCCATCTCATTGACTGCCTTCTTCTTTTTCACTGCCCTTCCATTTTACCAGGAATGATGCCCTTCTTCAGGAACTAGTTTCTCCTGACAACACGTCCAAACTATGTAAGCTGAAGCCTTGTCTCTAAGGAGGATTCGGGCCATACTTCTTACAATACAGATTGGTTTGTCCTTTCAGCACTTTGTGATATATACAATATTCTTTGTCAGCAACACAATTCAAATGCATCAATTCTTTTGAAACCTTTTTTATTCAATGTCCATCTTTCAAATGCATGAGGTAATTGAAAATACTGTGGCTGGAAACACAGGGAATCCAGGACAGATAAACTCCTCAGGCCAATAATGAGAGTAGTGATGCCAAGAGGGGAAGGGGAAGATGAGGGCAGAAAGGGGGAACATATCACACTGATCTACATATAACCCCCTCCCTGGGGGACAGACAACAGAAAAGTGGGTGAAGGGAGACATCGGTCAATGTAAGACATGAAAAAATAATAATTTATAAATTATCAAAGGTTAATGAGGGAGGGAGGGTCAGGGAGGGATGAAAAAAATTGAGGAGATTAAGTTGAAAGAAAATGTTTTGAAAATGATGATGGCAACAAATGTACTAATGGGCTGGACACAATGGATGCAGATATGTATTGTGATGAGAGTTGTATGAGCCCATAATAAAATTATTTTTTTTTAAAAGAAAGAAAATACCATGACTTGGGTCATGTGGAACTTTAGTCCTCAAGGTAACATCCTTGTTTTTCAATATTCTCATTTTTTGTTCTCTTGACTGCTGCTTCCATGAGCATTGATTGTGAAGCCGAACTCCTTGATAACTCCAACCTTTTCTTTGTAACTCAATGTAAAGAAGACTAAATCCTCATAACTGGAAAAATTAGTAACATTATGATAAATGGGGGTGGGGGGAGGCCTGCCATATTTCCTGTCCATCCAAGGAGCCATCAGTTTTCAGCCAACCTTGGATTCATTTATTCTGCACCAACCGGATTGTGGTCTTCCTGCTTCATCTTTCTTCTTCCTGGTTCATAGCTATGAGTCATGGGAAGCCTCCAGCTTAACATCTGATGCACAAACTTGAACCAGACTGATCTTACCCGTTTCTACAATTGTGCAAGCCACTTTCTTAATGTAAACCTCATTCTATACACATAAGAATATCACTTATCTTTCATCTCTTGAGAACCCATGCTCATACATTTGGTAGTGAACATGGCACTAGAGAAACAACATGGTCAGAATGAATTCCCTAAATTAATTCACAAGTCTGGTAAATTCTCAAGGTACTAATAAATACATCTCTGCCTCCATTAGTAGAGATCAGTCTGCCACTATTAGTAAAAACACGTGCTGATATTCCATGGTGTTCAGTGACCACATTAATACATACAATATCATAAATCCATAAATGAAGCATTAGTGAGAAGTGGGCTCTAGGTAATTATGTATATTATGTTTCTCACCAAGTATTTTCAGGGAAAGTATAGGTAGGATAATTGGTTGGTATGACTTACAGTAAAAGACGTAGGAAACCAACTCCAGCCTCTAACTGGGAGTGAGAGCTTCAGTGTCACACAAAAGACCTCAACATGTCCACTTATGCGATTAAATAAAGCCTTCTATCATCTAGTAACAAAACTGATATTGGTGAAAATCAAACCCAGAATCTTATGATAATAGTTGACTAATTACCCTACCAATGGATTCCCCAACCTAGCATGTGGTCTGATTTAAAATGATGGCATTGCTTGGGAACAAATAGGACCCTGACAATTGGGATGGGGCCATTTGGGCAAATATTCAGGAAAATGAAGTTATTGAGCTCTTAAACATCATGGACTCACTTCAGGTAGCAGTGCAGCCCTCCCATCTGAAGTGATTACACAGCCTTTACTGCTAGTCCATTAGCAGTAAATGCATTATTATTCTATCTACTTACACTTGAGGAGATGAGCCTAGCTGTGCATGCTAAAGTGGCTTCCATCTGTGGCTGTATCAGAGCATTGTTTGAGGCAGCTACCTCTCAAGGCACTGCTAACATTTTAATACTCTGACTCATATGGCCTTTTGACATAGGCTCCTATACGAGGAGTGACATAGATGAGACCCCTTACTAACATTTACTTGATCTATGCAAGAACAGTTCTAGGTTAGGTGAATGGCATTCTAACGTGAACTGCCACAACGGAGAGTCGGGAACTGACCATCCATTTCCAAACATGAGCCATTTTCAAGACCTACAGCCCCTTGAGTGAAGAGAGGCCAAACACGCTGAGGAAGGACCCCATTACACACAGCCAAAGTGCCATAGTGTTATTTTTTCTCTCACACGTTTTCAAAGTGACATGCAACTTTTAACCAGAGTAACTGTTCAGGGGGAAAAGAGAAGTAATCGGATTTGGAGTGGGGTGTGGTGACTGGACAGTTGTTTAGAACTGACATAATTCCCAGATCAAAATATTTGGAAGGTCTACCAGAATGGTGGTATATGGAAGTCAAGATTTTCATTAAGTATTAGCTCAGGTTCATCTCCAGGTCATTCCCGTGGGTCCTTTAACCCATCATGGAATCATTTCCTCCATTAGAGAAAGCATAACAAATAGAATACTCAGCAACTGGCAGAACCATCATATCAGGTCCCTGACATGAGGAATAAATGCTATTGTGGTAGTAAAACCTAAACCAATGGCTTTCAAATGGCCTCTGCCTTGAAAATTAGAAAATCATAATAAATATCAGATTTCTAGAAGTAGTTCAGAGAGCAGGGTCACCATGAAGGACTTAAAGGATGCAATGACCGTGATTCCGACCACATACCTCTTGAACCCACCAATCTGGCTTGTGTGAGAAACAGATGGATCTTGGATAATTATGGTGGACTATGGTGAACTTAACCTGGTGATGAGTCCAGGTGGAGCTGCTCTTCCAGATGTGGCTTTATTCCTGAGCACCTTAATACTTACCCTGGGTACCTGGAGGGCAGCTATTGATTGGGCGGATGCCTTTTTCTCAAAGGGTGTTGAGAAAGAGAACTAGAAGCAACTTGCCTTCAACTGGAAATGGCAACAATACACTTTCTCAGCCCTACCTGAAAGTGAGATGTACCTTCCAACATTATACTATATTTTAACCTGCAGGTACTTGAGCACATTTTCCTTTCACAAAATGCTGCTAGGTTTTTTTCTGGGACCCAGAACAAGAGAAGTTTCTGCAACAAATGCAGGCTACTGAGCAGCCACTGTGACATATGGGCCCTCAATGATCCAAGTGTGCCAATGGCACTTGTGTCAGTGACAGACAGAGATGACATTTGGAGCCTTTGGCAGCCGCCCTTTAGTGAATCACAGTGCAGACCCCTGGGATTCACTTTGGGAGCAAAGCTCTGCTGTCAGCCACAAGCAACTCGACTCCTGTGTACGAAGAACTACCAGCTTGGGGGCCACATTCAGTTGAATGATCAGTTACACTCTCTCTTGCTCCCTCGATTCCAAATGTTTATATCGTGTTTTCTTTCTTAATTATAGAGGAATACATTTTATGTGCTTGAACAAAGCACAATTAATCAAAATAAACCTACTGTTTAATACTGTTTTATACTTTTGTGTAAGACCAAATACTCATCTCCTAGATCAATTGTTTTCACATGCCTATCATAATCTACTAGGTCTTACTAAGTTCAAAAATGGATTTCATAGAAGCACCATGAAACACGCTGGTCTTTTGTCTTTCCATATACCAAGAACAATAAAGAATTTCTGCAAAAATGCCATTTCTCTCATTATTATTAACGTGCCAGAGAGCATTTTAAGCCATCCCCACGTGCATATGATAACTCTATTGATGCTGCTGTGGTTACGTGCCATTAAATTGATTCAGATCCATCATGGCTCTATAGACAACACGATGAAACCCCACCAAATCCTGCCCCTGGCTGAGCCCAGGATTGCAGACACCATGTCCATCTACCTTGTGGAGAGCCTTCCCCTTTTCCACGCCCTCTCTACTTTACAAAGCATGATGAGAGAATCATTGAATTGGCTAGCTGTATAGAATTTAAAGATTTCTCAGAAAACTAAAGTACACATGTGTACATATGATTAATCATGTTTTACAGATTAAAAAATAAAATCATTGGACACTATGCAAACTATGAGGGTTAGGGTTAAGACAAAACTTTTAATTAAATTCATTTGATGTGTTATAACTATGCTGGTTAGACAAAGACATTTTTCAAACTCCTTTGAACAATTGGGATTTATGGTATGAAAGTCATATATCAATAAATCTTGAAAAATAAAAAGAGTGATGGAAGAACAACATAATAATTACAGTCACTTAACGGTTATGCAAATATTGTTGAGGTGAAAAATATTTTGTTGCAAATTTATTTACCACAATAAATAAACATATTTTGAAAAGGTAAAAAAAACTGCATAAACTAATGTAAGTACAAACATGAGCAAACTCTTAACTGGTAAGCACCTGAGAAGCAGTGTCCATAAAATACATATTAGAATATATGAAGTATAGTTATGTCCAAAAATCAGTAGCAGCTCAGAAATATGTAAAAAATTCCTCTAGTCTATACTCATCTCACTATGAATGTGTGTTATGTGAACAAAGGCCATTTCTCTTAAGAATCAACAAAGAATACTATTGTAATTTTCATCACTATGTGATAGCAAATATTATTTCAATGCCCTTACTAGCTTATGTAACAGCAAAAGTCTTGTAAATTCATTGCTACGATTCAATGAATAACATAATATAAACAGTGGCTCATAAGATAATATTTCTGAAAGCTGATTCGAAGCCTGTAATTAATATAATATCCTTCCCATTTAAAAAATATTAAAATGACTACAAAAACTAAGAAACGAATTAATTGAAATGCAGAGAGGCCTTTTAAATACATGTTTCAGAGAGCTGAAATAGAGCCTCCATTTTATCTATGTCTAATTTATTGAAAGGTAGCATGTGGCCAAACTGAATCACATGAGATTAAAATGGAAAGAGGTCTTGGAATTGATTGTATTCTTATGATTGTTTTTATTAATTTGATTTTTGTTTTGTTGGTTTTAAGGAATAGGAAATAAAATAAATGGCACTGGTGAAAGAGGATGGGAGATACCCACAATCTCGCAGCTTTACATATAAAAATCTTGTCTTTTTGTCTAGCTCAGAAGCAACCAAGCCCACATGGAAGAAGCACCCTAGCCTGTGTGATCTTGCAGTGTTGATGGAATCAGGTATCAGGCATCAAAGACACAAAACAAAACAAAACAGAAATCATATCAACAGGAGTGAGGGGGGATGGCAGAATGGAGACTCAAAGCCCATCAGTAGCCAATTGGACACCCCTGTCTGAAGGGCCACAAGGAAGAGACGACACAGTCAGGGTGCAGTATAGCACCGACAAAACCTGCCTTTAGTTCTTTAATGCTTCATTTCCCCCAATTCTATTTACAAATGATGCCCCCAGTTCTATCTTACAAATCTGGCTAGACCAGAACATGTGTACTCGTACAGAGAAGAGCTCCCAACACAGGGAATCCAGAGCAGATAACCCCCTCAGAAGCAAGAAGGGGAGCAGTGAGACTTGGAAGCTCAGGGAAGGGGTGGGGGAGTAAAAGGAAGGACCAATCACAATAATTGACTTATGGCCTCCCTCCCAGGGGGACAGGCAGCAGAAAAGTGGGTGAAAGGAGACAGTGGTCTTTGTTAGACATGAATGATAAAAAAGAGAATAATTTATAAATGATCAAGGGGACATGAAGGAGGGAGGGTGGGGCAGAGAGGGAGGAGAAAAATGAGGAGCTGATACCAAGGGCTCAAGTAGAAAGAAAATGTTTTGAAAAAGATGGTGACAACATATGTACAGATGTGTTTGACACAATGGATATATGTATGGATTGTGATAAAGCTGTAAGAGCCCCCCAATATTTTTTTTAAAAGAATCTTGTCTTTTTTTCCCATATGGAGTTTATAACTTATCAGTTTGCTCATAAATAAGGAACATAGGGTTTGAATAAGTTTCATGCTGGAATCACTAAAACAACATACAATTGATTTTACGTATATTGATTGTATTGTGAGAGAATGGGCTATTTTTGCTAGAATCATAAATCACAAAAGTTACGGCAAAACTATACTTGTTTAGAAAAAAAACGTTTGTTTTATTTTTTCTAATTGCAATAGTCTACTAACTTTTTTAAATGCCACTTTTCCTCTTGGGGAGGGTTTTTACTTTAGTTTACCTTCTTCAGTTCTCCTCCATGACATCTGGATTGTGTGAGAAAGGGGGGTTCCCAGGGTCCTCCTTATGAGAAGGCCATGCCCACAGGGGGTACCTTCAGGCTGTGACCCCATTGACAGGATAGACTCTACCCCTACACTTTTATATATCAAGTTGACATGAAACCACGTGACTACCACACCCTGCCTTCATTAAAATCACCTGGAGCTCTTCGGCAGCAACTCACCTGAGAGCCCACCTGCTGTTTTGGGTGATTTTATTTCCTTTCTTTGCATTTGTGGTTCATATAACCAAGAACCCCCGGATACATCAAAGCAGGTGCAATCTTTTTTTAAATCATTTTATTGGGGGCTCGTACAACGCTTATCACAATCCATACATACATCCATTGTGTCAAGCACATTTGCACATTTGTTGTCATCATCATTCTCAAAACATCTGCTTTCCACTTGAGCCCTTGGCATTAGCTCCTCCTTATTTCCCCTCCCTCCTTGTCCCCCCCATGAACTCCTGACAATTTACAAATAAACATTATATTGTCATATCTTACACTGTCCCACATCTCCCTTCACCCACTTTTCTGTTGCCTGACCTCCAAAGAAGAGGTTGTATGTAGATCTTTGTAATCCATTCCCCTTTTCTCCATCTAGCCCAGAAACATCAAAGCCCACATGGAAGAAACACACAAGCCTGTGTGATCATGAGGTGTCGAAGGAATCAGGTATCAAGCATCAAGGAACAAAAATCACATCATTGTGAATGAGGGGGAGTGCAAAGTGGGGACCCAAAGGCCATTTGTGGACTACTGGGCAGCCCCTTACAGAATAGTCTCAGGGAGGAGATGAGCAGGTCAGGGGGCAGTGTAGAAATGATGAAACATATAACTTCCCTCTACTTCTTAAATGCTTCCTCCCCAGAACTATCATGATCCCAATTCTACCTTACAAATCCAGCTGGGCCGGAGGATGTACACTGGTGCAGATAAGAACTGGAAATACAGGGAATACAGGATGGATGATCCCTTCAGGTCCAGTGGTGCGAGGGGTGATACCAGGAGGGTGGAGGGAAGGTGGGGTAGAAAAGGTACAATATTTTGACACCCAAATGGAGCACTCAATGGAATGGTAAGCAAACAGAATCCTGCCTATGATTTTGTCTTTGCCTTATCCTCTGGGCTGCCCACAGGAGGAGGTCAGATTTGCTTTGCAACCTGAGAAGCACAGGACAACAGATCCTGGACCCAGGCTTGCTCTAGAACCCTAGAGCTAGGCTTTTCCCGAGGCTTTTATCCCTTCTCCTTTTTAAATCCCCATTCTGACTTCAAAGGCTAGGAGCAGAAAGGAGCAAGTGGTCTGGGGATACTTTAGTCTTTGAGGCTGATCCAATGTGCTGAGCAAATGATCAATTACAATCCTACCTGAACAAGAGTGCTTTCAATAGAATTCTTTGGGTCTCTTTGCCCCCCCCCCACTCTTTTAAACCATTCCCTTTCCCCATAGAGGGGAAACCCTCCTTACCAGAGTCCAGAGGGAAATACTATCCTGGTTATTGAGGAAAATATCCCTCAAGGCCCCAGGAATTCCCTCCTATAAATTTCTCACTGTTTCAAAGAGAGAGATGTAGCTAGTAAATCCTTCCAAGGGAATAAAAAGGAAGAACAGAGATCACAGGAGGTCACTCTGGTTTTGGTTTGTCTTGTTATTTTTGTTTTGTTTTGTTTTACCGGTGAATTTCACAGTATGTGAATTGTATAGGCTGCCACATAATGCCCTGGGCCTTTTTTTATAGTACCTTTTGAATGTTCACTCAGGAACCCAAACATTCCATCTCCTCCATGACAGGTGACACCCTTAGTTAAGTAGTTAAGATTTAGTTTGAGACACATAAACTGGAGGAGATTCCAAAGAATAGAACTAACAGTAAATGGGGAGCCGAGGTTCATTGATTAACCTTGTTCCAAACCAGACAGACACCACACGTCTCCCTATACAAGTTTTAGTTTTCCAATAGAAATGAAATAGATTCTTACTAAGAGTTCAATGGCATATCCAGAGCAGCCAGCAACCAATCTACTCTTACTGGGCAATGGGGAGGAGCCTGTGAAATCTAGCGTGCAGTGCCATCTTCCGGCGGGGCCTCATGACACTTGGTCACCAGGGTACATGTTTCCTTTGTCCCCTTCAGACACGAGGCAAGTTAAGATGGAACTGGGAAAGTTATCAACTGACCTCAGAAAAGTGTATAGATACTTTCTAGAAATTGGCCCATACTTTTGACCTTTGCTGAAGAGATGCAATGCACCTCCTGCACCAGACCTGATTAGGATAGAGAAATCCACAGTGTTTGAAGCAGTTCGGGACTTCAAAAGTGAGGAGTACATTTGAAATGCATGAAATGATATGACGACTGAAGAAAAACACTGATTTCCCATGGGAAATCAAGCTGCTCCCCGGTTGACCCTAAGTAGGATCCTAAAAAGCCTGGGGATTGGAATAAGAGACATCTTCAAGGCCAACTTCGAGAGGGCAGATGGAGATGTAAGAGAAAGCCCATAGATTATTCTACATTTTCCATTATTGATCAGGGAAAGGAAGAAACCCCAGAGCATTTCTGGAGCAATTAAAGGAACCAATGGAAAAGCACAGCATAGGCTCCTTTGAGGATCAAGTATTGTTAGAGATACGTTTTATTATTCGTACAGCCCGGGTCATGAGAGGAAGCTACAGAAGTTGTCTCTTGGCCCTAGCTCGGTCCTAGATAATCTTTTGAAAATTGCCACGTCAGTCTTTCATAACCAAGATCCGGAGGACTGGGAAGAGGGAGACAGAGAGGAGAAATAAGAAAAAGGCTATAGCCTTCACCATGGCTCTTCAGACAACTAATTGGGGAATTCTTGGTGGCTGCCTGCAAAAGACCGCTTCTAGAATGGATTATGTAAGCAGTCAGCAAGGTCACTTTGGAAGACAATGCCCCCAAAGAGCCAAAGGAAGATCTAAGCCCTTTGCTCAATTTGGAGATCATTGGAGAAAGGATTTCCCTGGACCTCAGAGGCAGCCTCAGTAAGCCCCATCATTCCAATTGGCCCAAGAGGGTTGAAGGAGACTAGGGAATTGCTTTACGATGTATGCATGTTCCACTGCATGTCTAAATATTGAGGGGAGAGGGGTTATTTTTCTCCTTGACAAGAACACCACTTTTTTAGTCCTTCTCTCCTGGCCTGGTCCTCTGTCTCAAACCAACACCTTGGTCCCAGGGAGTATATGCTAAGTGTTTGACTCAATTTTTATTTTTCTTCTCTTCTTTTTTCACCCTTTGAACTGCCACTGAGGAAAAATACTGTCTTCTTGTGCCCATTTTCTCCTGCAGAAAGCCCTATATTATTGTGTTAGTCTGGGTAGACTAGAGAAACAAATCCATGGACACATATGTGTGTATAACAAAGGGCTTTATATACAAGAACAATTGAACATTGAGAAAACATCCCAACCCAGTCCAGTCCAAGGACATAAGTCTGATATTAGCCCATATGTCCAATACCAATATAAACTTCTCTTCAGACTCATGAAACACAGGCAATGAAGCCAAATACAGGACAATCACAAGCATGTGGGTAGAAAGTCTTTGGGTCCATTGGCATTGTAAGCATCTCAGTGCTGGCAGGGGTCTCTCTGTGGGTTCTCTGGCTTCCAAGGTCTGGTTGCATCCATGCAGCTTGTCTTCAGCACTGTCTCCCAGGTAGTAGTGGAGAGAGATAGGTGTCTTCTGCCTCCAAGGAGGAAGTACCAGATTTCCCAGGATTCTCAGGAGAAGGCCATGCCCACAGAAGTCTCATTGGCTATCTCCAGATTGATAGCCTAGACTCCACTCCTACACTCCCAATCCTTAAATTTACACCAGATTAGGTGACTACCACAGTTCTTATTGCAAAAGATTTTTTTACCCAAATTTCAGACAAGTACCTAGAAATTGATGCTCCAGAATTGCCAAGCTGCACTCTCATTATTGCAGTGAATTTATAGAAGAGTTAAGACTTTTGTTTGGAAAAAAAATCCTCCTGACTAGAGAATTAACTATTTTGCTTCACTTAAATTATATATATATTTTAAAAGGGACAGGTTCTCTTTTCTTTCTTTTTTAAGTTGGATTGTTGTTTTTTATTTGTTTGCTAGTCTTAGCTTCCTCCCTAAAGTATCTTATTGTGTTTTTCCTTGCTCTTAGTTATGTGGAGAATTTTATGGCTTGTTGACATCTTTGATCTCCCATGAAGCAACAGTAATATGTTTGTAACAGTAAGTTCAGTGGCACTAGGAGGCAGCGTCCTGCATATGTCACTCCTTTCCTTCCACTGTGGAATGTCTCTGAGACCCTTGGTGTCAAGCTCCATGATATATAAACACAACCATAACCTCCTTGATGTAAGATGCTGCCTGCGTCAATACCCTTTAAAGGTCAGAAATGCCCCTAAGGAATTCTCTGTACTTACCTCTTAAGGATTTTTGGTGAGCCATAATGGGAGGAACATTAAGAGACACTGACTTCATGAGTAAGACCAGTAATGGCTTCCTGGGTGGAATAAGCAGTATTTCTAATGTGACCTGTGGAAAGGAGTAAAGTCACTTCGAAAGGAATCAGTCTCTTATTGCCCCAATATCAACATGGGTATTGAATATTATCATGATTGCAATCATTCTCTCCTAATCCCCATTGAATGGCTCAATACCAACAATTACTCTATTTCACTTTTAGAGGCCGTGTGTACACCTCTAAAATATATGTTTTTGTATGAGTTTGCCCCATGCCCCAATATACTTTTGCATGCAAATGTTTAAATCCTCTTTAAATTACTGGTACTTGGGTCTTTGATTATCTTACCTTCTCTTTACTGGTAAATTTTCTTTCATTCGGTATTTATGATCCTTTAGTAATTAGACTCGCATAAAGAGAAATATTTCCAAATGAATATGTTTAATCCAGTGTAAGTAAAACAGCTTTGGCTTGAATGTGGCCAGAATTAGAATTGTACGGCCATGGTTAGAAGCTGTCTTTGATTGCCTCACTAATTTGGCAGAGGCCATTAATTATTGACCAAGACCACTAATAATGCATTGAGGACCTAACAAGCATCCACATGGATGCTGATAGGGAAGGTCATGCACCACAGGCTCATGCTCGACTATATCCTGGCTAGAGAACGTGATGTATGTGCCATGGCCAACACATCCTGTTTTTTCTGGGTGAAAATTTCTTAACAAGTAGACAATAATTTACAAGAAAAAGATAAAGTGGCTGACTGGACTCATCCAAAGTCCTACATAAGAAAACAAGGAGAATCCTGGTGGGAACGGTTGAAGTCTTGGTTCTCCTATCAGACCTTTGCTTGGATCTCAGGTAACTATATTGGCTGTTTGCCTCTTCATGCCATGCCTTTTAAATTTGTTAACCGAGTTTGTATCTTCTAAATGCCAACAGATTCAGACGTGAATTGCGGGGGTCCAGGAATTCAAAAGAATCCCAATAAATTCTAAAGCCTGCCTTTCCTAGAGATCAGCCATCCTGGAATGCTGCTCCTCAACCCTTTTGAGTGTGATCTATTAGACAGACCGCCCTGTGGAGAGGTCCTGACTGCGCGGCCCTTACAAATGCCACACTCCAACGGGAAGCACCCAGGCCAGTTGTTTTCCCAACTCCCAAACAGCTATTAGGGCTTCCACTCTGAATGAGGGATTGATAGGCAGGAGATAAAAAGCTACAGACATAGAGGAGAAAAGGGGGTACACTGATGAGCGCTGGGAGGGGCAGCATGTCTGGACAGGTGATCTTAACAGCCTGTGTTATTTTTAAATCTTAAGCTAGCAGGCACCAGACACCCAGGCTGATTTTAAATTCCCAAATCAGATACCTCATGACTCTCTTTGATGACCCATCACCTATTTCCTTCATTGTGCAAGATCCTAGCATGGTCCAATTATGAAGCATGATCAGGTTCATAATTGGACCAGAGGCGTGTGGCCAGACCCAGGATTGATCCATTCCTAATCTGTCAAGTACCGACAGTCTTTAAAAATGTCTAGATCTCTTTCATCATCTCCTAACTTGAAACATCAAGCACTCCGGTGCTTTTCTTTCCTTTCTATATAAACTTAGCTTTCCACTTGCTGTTTGCGATCCATGAGGCCATTCATCAATTCCAGAGATCCAAACCCCTGGATGCATCAAAACAAGTGGAACTATGTTAAATGTGCTCTGTAATACTGATTTATGAAAATTGTATAGGCTGGGGCACACAACCCTAACCACTGTTTCCTGTCTTTAAAAACTTGTTCCTGCAAAAATCTAGGAAATCTTCTGCAGAATGTTGCAATACAAATTATCTTGGTGAGGCATTTGCCATGGATCATGCTCTGCAAAGGATATGCAGAGGCCTATGAAAAAAGGGGACCAGTATAGACTTGTGTCAGCCATTTCAGTTTTGTCAAATGCCTCCATTTTAAAGTGCTACCCCACACTTCCCTCTTCTGATCATGAACCTCTGTAAAGATTCCTTGATCATTATTTTAAGAATATTTTCTTCTTCATAGACTTCTTGTTGGAATGATCATTGTATAAGTTGCCTGTTACATCAGCCTTCTCACCATGCCATAGCTCGGTTTCTATGATGCTCCAGTGGGAAACCACATGTGCAGACAAAACTTAACACCTGAAAAAGGTTAAGTCAAGGTGTGTGATCGGTCTTTGAGAAATGTAAGAAGTTTACAACATCTAAGATACATAACCTTCTGCAAAGCCAGGGGATTTACAAATTTGATTACAACCCTTATGGTCATGAAGATGACTCAAATTCATGGTGACCAGAGGCTGTAGATCTTTATGGAAGCAGAAAGCTTCATTCTCCCAAAGTGTGGCTGGTAGATGATTAAATGACTAACCTTGTAGTGAGTATCCCAATTCATAACTCACTCTACCACTAAAATTCCAAAACCAAATTAGACGTACAATAGTTATTATAGCAATAAAGGTAACTACTCCAATTAGTAGCGTAGATGTTACTCAGGAACTGGTACTAAAATATCTAAAAATGTCACACACAGGAAGTATTGAATAGAGTCCAGTAGCTTTCTGCCATATTAAAAAAAAATAACTTGTTCTAGTTCTCCTGAATTATTTATCAGGGTGCAGCAGGAGGTATTAGCAATGACCCAAATTCCTCTATGATGGACTAGAAATATAAAGAGATATGTTATTATTGGTGAAACTTAGAGATTCTGAAGATTTCTGTCAAGCTGACATTCTGTCTACAATGTCATCAGCAATTTGGGCCACTGTAGTCATAAATTGTACATACATTGTGAATAGATGTTTCAAACATAGGAATGGTGTAGCATTATTAAACTCTGACCTGATTGACAGGTTGGACTGCCACCGAAGAATACAAATTCTAGTTAACCGAATCTAACTGTGGCATAAAATCTCTCTTATTCTGAATTAAGACCTTGGAATCATTAAGCAGTACATGCTTTCATTATAGGCGTGGACATTCACAGGATCTCTTGTAAGGCTTAGGGTGCACTGGAACATTTTAATCCAGGCTTCCAAGCAGGGTACTGCCAAGATATGATAGTCAACTCTTAGAAGTGGTACCTTTCGTACGATCTAATTTGATCCTTCATGCAAAAATAACCACCCCCAAACAAAAAAAAAACCAAAACACTGCCATTGAGTTGATTCTAACTAATCACAATCCTATAGGAAAGGGTGAAACTGCTCCATGGAGTTTCTAAAACTGTAAAGCTTTATGGGAGTAAACAGCCTTGACACTTTTCTATGCAGCAGCTTCTAGGTTTAAACTGACAGCTTTGTGGTTAGCAGCCCAGATAGATACCTTTAAAGAGCAAAATTTATGTTTCTTCTGGTATAATTGTGTGGAAAGGGAATAGTTTGAATTACTTGCTCAAACCAATTTCCTATTAAAAATTGATGTAAATGGACAAGCATCCTGTGCTTAGTGGTTTCTAGAGTCTAATCGAGCTAAGGTACAGCTACGTTTCTCAAATCTCTTTTATTCCTCTTTAGTTAAGTTGGTAGTTTAATTGCCTGGAAGAATGCATTTATAAAGCATCTAGGAGGATCTGTGTTGGAAAATTATTTTCACAACTATGTTACAGAAAGTTTTCTTTTGCCTGAAGCAATTCTATATTATTTCTTTATTTGGGGATAGATTAAAACCGGTACTTGAGATGGGTCAATAATCCAAAGGGAAGCTATCATCTAACATCTATAATGAATTTTAAAGGTATTGTTGCAAATACTGGTATCATTGGATAAAAGAGTCTAATGCAATCTGGGAGATAATAATGGATCTAAATTTTATTGCCCGATCAGGCAGAGAGTGATAAATGCAACACTTCGTGAAACTTCTGGCACTAGCTACCAATTAGGATAATTTAACAAATAAATTTTCTCTCCAAACATTAGAAAAAAATAAAATTAATGAAGAATAAAGTTTAAATGTACTTTCACAAAAATACGACCTTGAAATCAGTCCTCAGGTAAATAATAAGGCCAGTAGTATCAGGATAGCAACAATGGCTAAAAAATCTCCACAAAATTCAGCAACATGCATGAAATCATTTTCTGCCATCTTGGGTCTAACTTCCACGGCCTTCTACTTCTGTGATACATGAGTGTAGATAAAGTTCACAGCCATCGACTTCTGGGAAACATTAGTATAGAGAAAGTTTGAGGTCACCTGCTGGGTACTAGTCTTGTGATCCTAAAGCTTGACTCACATGTTGTGTTTGTCCGGGAAGACTAGAGAAAAAAAACCCAGAGAGACTCATACATGTATAAGAAATATATTGATATACAGGAGCAACTGAAAATGGAGAAAACATCCCAGCCCATTCCAGATCAAATCCATAGTCTGGTATTAGCCCGTATGTGATGAGAGCACCATAGAACTTCATTGGAAGACGCTGAACGACCTTGCAAGATGTTGAGCCACCTCAAAAGAAACAAACACAAGAAACTCCGCTTCAGAGAAGAAATAAAGTGTGACGTTAGGGCCCAGCCAAGAAGTTGGATCATCACCAAGAATCAACAGCTGGTCCAAGAAGCTGCCATAAAAATGTGGGGAACCCCGATAAGACTTGGCTGAGACCTGACTGACGCCTAAAAGCCAACCAAGTCACCTAAAGTGTGGAGAAACCTGATAAGACTTGACTGGGACAGTGAAGACGTCAAAGAGCCAGCCAAGCTGTCAATTTAAACCTGGGTAGAGACACTGACTTTTTAGAGAGCTAAGAACCAAGGCGACATCAACTCCTGCTCTCTCCAACTCTACTCAGGGTGAGTACACCGATGAGGCAATGCTTGTTGGGACTATGCGGCCAGAAAGATATGTGTGAAGAGTGCTGTTATTATGCCCTTATGCTCATACTTGCTCCAAGACTTTTATCCTTAGTAGTTTGAGTTATTCTTAGAGCGTTTGATGTGTGATTGCAGTGAATGAAACGAGCATTCAAAAATGTCTAAGAGCATTAAGTAATTATTGATCACGCCGCTCATGACATTATGTGCAATACCAATCTGTAAATCCCTCTTCAGACTCATGAAACACATGTAATGATACCAAATGCAGAGAGATCACAGGCCAGAGGGTGGAACGTCTAGAGGAGCCAGTGACAGTAAAGACATCTCAGTGCTGGCAAGGGTCTCCACATGGCTCCTTCGGCTCCTGGGCTCTAGTGTAGCTCCAGGTGTCTTGTCAGCTGCAATGTCTCCATGGGAGTGAGTGTGTGTCCTACTTCCAATGAACTATTTGTCTCCTTAGTGCCTGATTGACAGGCTAAACTCCACCCCTTCCCTTGTAAGTCTCAAACTGACAACAGATTATGTAACTACCCGACATGTATTCATAGGGCAATTCAGTTGAGTTCGGCCCATCTGGGCCACCTGGGCCTGCCAACAACACCTGAAATGATCCCTTCCAGTGTCTCAGATTTGGCTTCCCGTAGACTAGATTTTCAGTTTTGCAGGCTATGAGCTGAGACATCAGAAGCTTAAAAGTATTTGTTTTTCTGTGAAAGATTGTTTTCCCTGTGAAATACAAGCTTGACAGACCTGCGTAATATTTAAGGATACGTGCATTAATAAGGTGTGCATCAGTATAAATAGTATGCCTTTAAAGAATAGGTCTTCACATGACTATGTTATGAAGAGACCGTTTGAGTGTTCTACATTTAATAACAACAAATGACATGTTTTATACTCTGGTAATTCTAAGCCGTCAGTTAGTCTGAACAACCATGGTTTAATAATCCCATTTGTACATTCTAATTCAGAAGATTGAGGATGGCAAATAATATACAAAAACTGTGTGATAGGAAAGGTTGTGCAATTTTTAAATAACCTGTACAGAAAAACTCATTCCTCAGTCACCGTGGAGTGAGGTTAGTCTACCCTGCAAAGATAGATTTGTCTAGAACATTTTTAGCAATAAAGGTGACGGTGACTTGGAGAATAGGAGATGGTTCAAACCAATGAGAATATATATAAATCTTTACTAAGCCAAATTTATATCCCTCAAAGGAAGGAAGCTTAATGAAATTTATCTGCCATTACTATAATGGACCCAGACATGGAGGAAATTTTCCTGCAAATGCTTTCAATGGTTTCCGTGGGTTGCACCATTGGCAAATTTGGCATTGCACATAGACTTATTTGGCTATATGGTAGAACTCAGGAATTAAGCTTTTCCATAACTTGGATCATTTCATCACACACATAGAAGCTTCGAGACTATGTTGTGCACAGCATAGGCCCTATTCGATTATCTGCTAGTGTAGGCTTTTGATAAGGCCCCACTCATACTTTCAGATTTGTTTATATTTGTTCTCTTGTGGTTTCCATTTAGTGACCTCTTCACCAAGTCCTTGTAATGGTTTAGTGGCCAATTTATGATGTGGAACTCACAGGAGCAGGGCAGTGACTTGATTCAACTCATACATAAGTGCACACTGAACTATTATTGCATTTGCAGCAGTTCAAAAGTGTGATTTGTTAAAGCATTTCCTTTATCCTCAGGAGCGTTTTCCTATGCATCACTATAATGACTCACAGCATGTCTCCCTGGGGGAAATGAGTGGTGTTGGCAGGTGCTGTCCAGCCAGGTCCAACTCACAGCAGCCCTCTGTGCAACAGAACAAAACACTACCCTGTCGCGTGGCCTCTTCACAATTGTTATTGTGTTTGCGACCAGTGATGTAGCCACTGTGGCATTCCGTCTTTTTGAAGGTCTTCCTCTTTTTAAGCTATCCTTCTTCTATTTCACCAAACATGTATGTCCAAAGTGAACTCTCACCATCATCCCTTGCCTCTAAGAAGCTTTCTGACTGTGCTTCTTTCAAAGACGGATCTGTTTGTTCTTTTGGTAGTGCACGAAACACCTAGTATTCTTCACCAGCACCATAATTCAAATGCACGAATTCTTCTTTGGTCATCTTCATTCAATGTTCAACTTTCCCAAGCATTGGAAGCAATTAAAAACAATATGGCTTGTTCCAGGTGCATCTGAATCCTCAAAGTATTATCCTTGCTTTTAATCACTTTAAAGAGATCTTGTGCAGCAGCTTTAAACAATACAACGTGTGTCAATCAACCTCTTGACTGCTGCTTCCATGAGCATAGACTGTGGATCCATGCAAGATGAAATCCTTGACAATTTGAGTCTCTTCTCTGTTTACCATGATATTACTTACTGGTTCAGTGGTGAGGAATTTGGTTTTCTTTACACTAAATTGTAATCAGTGGTAGTATTCAAAGAATTTAACTACTGGTTCACTACTTGTGACAGTTACATACTTTCATATCAACTTAGAGATATATAAAAGTGTAGGGGTGGTATTCAACCTGTTAGTCAGAGGACAGCCTGGTGGTGCCACTCTATGTGCTTGGCCTTCTCAAAAGGACGGCCCAGGAAACCTCCACCTCCCTCTCTGCCTTTACCTTCCTGTTTGCTGGTCACCCTGAGAGCAGCTGGAACCCTGAGATGTTTCCAACGACCTCCGATCTACATGCCTTTGTACACACTAGCCTGTGATCTTCCTGCACTTTGCATCGTTGCATGTGACTGTGTGAGTTGAAAGAGGGCATTATTGATTATTATTGGGTTTATGAATTGAAATTGATTGGGTTTAGAAATTTTCTTTAAAATAATTACTTCTTGATTTAAAGTTCTTTCTTACATATATGTGAGTGCCACTGGACTTATACCTCCAGTTAATCCATCTTAACACACTACTTTAATGGCCTTTTGAAATATATAATAACAATATACCAAAAGCTACTTTATTGTTTCATACAGTTAACACTTAAATAAGAACAATGAAAGTGGTACTCCCCAAACTATACTATGTCATAAGAAAGAGTTTTAAAATATTAATGAAAAAATATGAAATGATATCTGACAAAACCAATTAACTGTTTTTAATGATATTGCCATATTGGGTCTCCCTCCCACCCCCTACTTCCATATTGTTTCTTGATTGGCATTCTCGCTTGCAATATTCTTCAATTTTATACAAACATCATCTGCTGGTTAATTTATTCTTCACCATTTTTCCACTGTAGGAGGAGGATCCCATTCCTTTAGAGGTAGGCCAATTAGACAATAGTCATTATGCTTGATTTATTAGAAACAGGTGACTTCTCTTTTCTATAAATATTATGTTCAACTTTGAAAATTCCCTTTCGACTTCTGCTGAGCTTACAACAACTGTTCTGACAATATTTCTTGCTCTTTAAACATGATCAGGAATTGCATAATTCACTCATAGTGTCTTATAGAAAGTTGGGGTATAATGCATAGCTGAAACCAATGACATTTTATCATGCTGTGGTTGCTTGGTACTTTTTCTTCTTATGTTATACTTCTGTCTGCTGAAGTAACAATGTAAGGAAATAAAAATGCAGTATTTCATCAAAAATATAATGAGTTTTATGAAATTAATAAATCAATATTATAAGCATAGTCCTATCTAATTTTTTATACCTATGGACAGAATAAACATTACTACAGGCTCTTAGAATATACTGTTAAACAAGTAAACGCTAAAAATATTAAGGCATGTAAATTTGTGATTTCCACATTGGCCATCTGCCCACCTTAGAGAGAGCCCTATTTACAAGTGCCATTGAAATAACTGAGGTTACATTGTAACAAGTGTCACTGTAACAAAAGAAGTTACATTGTAACAAGTGCCACTGTAACAACTGAGGTTACATTGTAACAAGTGTCATTGTAACCACTGAGGTTACATTGTAACAAGTGCCACTGTAACAACTGAGGTTTCATTGTAACAAAGTGCCACTGTAACAACTGAGGTTACATTGTAACAAGTGCCACTGTAACAACAGAGGTTATGTTGTAACAAGTGCCACTGTAACAACTGAGGTTACATTGTAATAAGTGCCACTGTAACAACTGAGGTTACATTATAACAAGTGCTATTGTAACAACTGGTTTCTCGACCTCAAAAAAATAAAAATTAGGTATTGAACCTGCCAAACTGTTGTGAAATGGCTGAATCTCACCATTGGTTGTAATCCATTCTGAAGGCAGAAATCCTGGATCCTCATCAGCAAGGGCTTCAAGTCCTCCTCACTTTCAGCAAGCAAGGTGTGTCATCTGCAAATCACGGGTGTTTGATTAGCCTTCCTCCAATACTGATTCCACACTCTTGTTCATATAAGCTAGCTTCTCTGGTTGTTAGCCGAGCATACACATTGAATCAGGATGGTGAGAAGACGCATTCCTGACAAAAGCCATTCCTAATTTTAAACCTTGTTCTGTTTGCACAATTTCCTACTGATCCATGTGCAAGTTCCACATGAGCAGAACTAATTGTTCAGGATGTCCAATCTTCTCAAGGCTACTCACAGTTTAATATGGCCCACACAGTTGAATGTTTTAACATAGTCAACAAAACATAAGCAACACTTCTCTTGTATTCTGTTTTCAGTCAAGATCCATCCATCAGCAATGGTATCCCTTATTCCACATCCTGTTCTGAATCCCAGCTCCCTGTCAATGTACTGCTGCAACATTTGTTGCATAATCTCCAGTGTAATTTCACTTAAATGTGATATCAATGATATTGTTCTATAATTTGAGGATTCTGTTGGGCCACCTTTCTTTGGAATGAATATAAATATGGATCTCTTGGCCAAATTGCTGTCTTCCAAATTTTCTGGCGTAGATGAGTGAAAGCTTCCAGGGCTTCATCGGTTTGTTGGAACACTTCAATTGGTATTCCATTCATTTCTAGAGCCTGGGTTTTGGCTAATGTTTTTACTTGTAGCTTAAACTTCTTCTTCAGCACCATCGACTCTTGCTCATATGCTACCTGAAATAGTGGAATGTTGAGTAGTTCTAGTGACTCTCTGCATTTTTCAGTCTTATGATGCTTCCTGCATTATTCAAAATTTTCACCATAGAATCTTTCATTACTGCAAGTTGATGCTTGCATTTTTTCTTGTGTTTTTTTTTATTTTAGTTTATTATACGAAATGATTTCTTTTTTTATTTTCTAGCTCTAGCCATTTGCGCATTTCATTATATTTTCCTTTGTCTTCTCCAGATGCCCTATGAAATGTTAGGTTCACTTCTTTTATTTCATCTTTTCTTCCACGTGCCTTAGCTGATCCAGAGCAAGTTTCGGTATCTCCTTTGACATCCACTTGGATCTTTGGGGTCCTTTTCATTTCAATGAAATTTTGCTTTCTTCGTGTGTTATGTGCTTTAAATCTTCCCACAGCTCATCACGTCTTCAGCCATTGGGGTTCAGTTTTTCAAAATTTTTCTTGAAATATTCTCAAAAAATATATTTTTCCTCAAAATCATATTTTCACTTTTATGGACTTGATTTAATTGTATTCGGCTTCAATCTGAACTTACATACAAACAATTGATGGTCTGTTTCACAGTCGGTCCCAGGCCTGGTTTAATCTGCTAATATTGAGCTGCTCCATCGTTCTGCCTCCCCCCACCCACCACCCACCCACCCCAGAAGATGTAGTCTATTTGATTTCTGTGTATTCCACCTGGACACATCCCCATGTATTTTTTGTGTTGTGAAAATGTTATTGGCTGTGAAGAAGTCATTGGACTTGCAAATTTCTATCATATCTTCCCAGATTCATTTCTGTCTCTTAGGCCATATTTCCCAATTCCTTCTTTCTTATCTCTAACTTTTGCATTCCACTAGCCAGTAATATCAATGCATCTTGGTTGCATGTTTGATCAATTTTTGATTGAAGATTTTTGTAGAATTTTTCAATTTCTTCATCCTCAGCCTTCATGGTTGATGTTTTGCATTAAATAGTGTGCTATAATTTATCTCTCTAACTTCTAATATTCTCTATTCCTCTTCTTGAACTCTCTAGGTTCTAATATCCATTTCAACGACTAAACAGAAACATACACAATATTCATGATCGAATGGTTTATTAAGCAAAGTTCAAGTATAATATCAATAAGAAATTCTCAAGGCAGTAACAGACCAGGACATGCTACAGTGTTTAAGGTCTGCTAATAAATGCACAAAGAGATCTACCACTGTGCTGTAAACTTCAACTGGAAGGCTTTCAGCTCCTGCTCTGTGGGTCAGCACACCTAGCTCCCAGAATCAAGTACATACCCCACTCCCAGATGCCTCAGCCTGAAAGCACTCAGCTCCCTTTCAGAGGGCCAGCAAGTCCAACTTCCCTACCCAGAGTCAGCACACTCTTAAAGCCAGCCTCCTGCACAAAGAAACCCAACTGTACTTGCTCGATAGGGTGGAAAGACCAGCACTCTGCTCCATGCTTTGGATCCTGGGTTTGCTGCTGGTCTTCTGATGGTATAGCTGTTTCTGGATCCGGGAGAGTCACTGCACAGGGATCTCAGGTACAGAGGTCATGCACCACACCTGGCTCTGACTGGTGTTCAGACCTATCCTCCTCTTTCTTAGAGGACTCGTTTTATACAAGCAGGATACCATTCCAGGTAATCCTGTTCACCATTAGTCACAGGAGAATCCTATATGTATTTTCTTCCACCTTCTTACCAGACTCATGAAGGGAAAGTTTGTTTGACTGGAGTTAGTCATGGAAAGACTGAAAGGAGGAAGGCCATATTGCAAGTGATATAAATTTGTTTGCTAAAAAAGAGGACTGGCTGATGAAGATCAAAGATGACAACATTTCATATGAACCATATTGTGATAAACAAAGAGACAATGAGCTTGTCAAGGATTTCATCTTGCTTGGATCTGCCATCAATTTTCATGGAAGCAGCCCTCACAAAAGCAGGATACACATTGCATTGGGTAAATCTCTGTGCAAGATCTTCGTGAAATGTTGAAGTATCTCATACTATACTATAATAGCCAATAATGAATACTGATTTCCATGTAATCGAGTAAGAATTTCTATGGCATTTCTGTTCCTTTCATGAACAAATAGCAGGATAAAAAGAAAGATTATTCATAGCTAGGTAGGCTTAAAGCTGGGGGATCAATTAACATATTTTTAAGTTCATGGAAATGTTCCATTTGTTTAGGAGTTCACTGCAGAAGCCCTGGGCTCTCTATTTTAAACAAAACACAGCGTGGTTGAGGACTCAAGGAAAAGTTTGAAACTCAAGGAACAGTTGAAAATTTGACAAAAGCCACAAATTTCCCAAATCCTCAAAGCTATTTTTATTTATTTCTTCTTTTTTGTCTGTGTTTGGCAAATTATTTGTAGTTACAAATTATTTGAAGTCATTGTGACTATAAGTGAATCCCTTCTAGAATACGGCCTAAGTACTGGATTTTAACCAAATGGATTTTATCTTTGAATACTTGGCCTTCCAATGTCTAAGCAACTAAGCAGCAACGTAGAAACTTCTTTGCCATCTGAGGAATTTCTGGATCCAAGTTAAAAATGACCAACATATTGAACGATGAAAATTATGTTTGTACACATTAAGGCCACTAAATTCACTTCCAAGTACCCTGGAGAAATAGTTTGGAGATTCAGTAAAGTGTCAAGGACAATGATGCAGGTATCTTGTCATTGGTCTCATAAAGACAGATAAACATCAATTATAGTATTGTACCAGAATACTGAAGAAGAACTTCATAGGTCTACTACAGTAAAGTCATTAATCTCAGGGGAAATATGAGAAAACAAAATATGAGGACTTGGAAATATGAGAAACCACTAGATGACTGATGACCTTGAGGTCTTGAAAAAATCATGAATACTTTTTTCAATAGCTTTCTTAACTGGAAGAATTGTGATATTGCATAAATTAAAGTAAGGCATATTGTTTCTTTTTTAAAATCGTTTTCTTAGGGGCTCATACAACTCTTATCACAATCCATACATACATCAATTGTGTAAAGCACATTTGTACATTAATTGCCCTCATCATTCTCAAAACATTTGCTCCCCAC
>NW_022111301.1:3372633-3396430 GCF_000313985.2 Echinops telfairi | reverse complement strand
CAGATGCTGTATCTTTGTATAGCCGAACACCATCATCTTTCTTCACCACATTTGCTTATTCACCCGCTTTATCTTCAGCGGTTGTGTAGGGAAGGTGAGCATCATAGAATGCCAATTTAATAGAAGAAAGTATTCTTGTGGGAGTACTTGAGTGGAGAGGCCCAATGTCCTTCTGCTACCTTAATACTAAACCTATAAATATATACACATGGATGTGCATATTGCTTCATTATTAATAAATTCCTTAACTATAGGAGTTAACCTTGAATTATCTTCCATCTTAGAGAGTATTGGAAAATCCTGGAAAATGATTTTGTTGCAACAAATTAACCTATGATTGGTTCATGCATGAAATATCCCCCCACGCCCCTCCTCACGGAAAGGAAGAAACCCATAAATGTAGGCAGCAAATATGACAATTGGGGCTCTCAAAATTAGAAGTATCCTTATCCATTGCCAAAATGTCTAAGTGGCATAATATGTCTATTTATAATTTTTCTAGAAAATATAGAATTATGTTCCTATTTTACTAAAGATGAGAGTGCAGTTCCACTCAATAATTATGATCCTAAAAGACTGACAGGTGTAATATGCACACAAAAAAAGAAGAAGAAGACAAGTGGATTGCAGATAAGAGCTCTAAGGAAACTGACATGGGCATAGATTATAATAATGTTGAATTACAACAGCACAACCCCACCACCACCACAAAGTCCAGGAATCTTGCAATGAAGAGACACTCAAAAACCCCCACAAAAACACAACCCCCGCCAAACCAAAATAAAACCCAAAGAATATTCATTACTATTGGGCTGATTCTGACTCAGTGCCCCTTTGAGACAGAGTAGAACTGCCTCTGTGAGAGTCTAACTGGTTAAGAGAGTGGAAAGTCTCATCTTTCTCCTTAGGGACAGCTGGTGGCTTTGTACTAGGAACTTGTTGTTAGCAGCCAATGCGTAAACCCTACACCATAATGGCTCCAGGCCTGGAATTATTGCTTATAAATGGAGTTCGGAGCTGTTGGATCTACAAAACCATAATGCAGTTTGACTTCTTAGATTGATCTGTTTGGAGTGCATAGGCTATCATCCTCACTTTATGAATTCCACTATGGGACAATCCAGTTGAAGCTTGCTAATTTTGGTTTGAGACCAATGATAAACAGATTTGAAAGATTTACGCATTTGCAAGCTCTAGATTGGAATTATCAGAGAAATCTTTAGTCAAACTTTTCTTTAAACTATATGCAGGCTCATCAAGTTAGGGTTTGAATCATTACTGAATTATTCTCCAATTAATTTTATTTGGAAAAGGTTCTAAAATTATATCTAGTATTTTTTTGATCAAGAGTTTTTGATTAATCATAGTAGATTGATGGATTTATATAACTGCTAAAATCAACTAATGAGCTTCCTTAAAATTAGTGCTACTTAATGAGACTAAACAAACATTGTGTCTCTCTTTAATTCAACTAGTATCTGGAATAACTTATGTAGATCCGCCACACTAGGTTGGTAAACCTAAATTAAAAAGTAGAGTATATGATTCAATTTATGGAGGTCCTTGATGAGTTTCAAAAATGAAGCTATTTTTCTTGACTCTGTAGGCCAGGCATAGAAAATTCTTACAGGAATTGTATTATTTTTTCCCCTCACTCATTAATGGTTTTATCCTTAACAGGCATCTGAGACACTATAAGAGGTCAGGAGACACCATTTCTGACAGATCATGATGTTTTCCAGGAAAGGGAAGAAGAGTGAGGTAAATAAATGTTTAAAAAAGACAAAGAAGAAAGAGTTCAAAAAAAGGGGAATTCATCTAAAATATTGTAAATTAGTGCTTCATCTGTAAGGGATTTATGAATCTTGGTTAGTTTGAATACTGTGTCTTATAAGTTTAAGACAATTTGCACATTCTTAGAAGTTTCTAAATAATAATAAAAAAAGTCCCAAACTTATTTGCTGAGTTCTAGAAAACAAGTCCAAAACACCATAACATGACCATAAGTAGGTATGGAAATGGAAAGAACTCAAGAAAAAAAATCAAGCCTTGAAAAGATCAAGCTGTATTGAAACATTTTATAGACAAAAGATCATATGATGCAGGAAGCATCAAAATAAGACAGAAAGTATACACAGTGGCTGTACAAAAAAGAGCTAATCAACATTCAATCATTTCAAGAGGTAGCATATGACCAAAAGCAATGGTGTTGATGGAAGAAGTTCCAGCTGCACTGAAAACATTAGGCAAAATCAAGACTCTTGGAAGTGATGAAATAACAATGGAAACATTTCAACAAGATGACAGGGCACGTGAAACAATCACTTGTCTCTACCTGGAAATTAGGAAAAGTACAACTGACCCATATTTGCACCTGTTCCAAAGAAAAACATGACTCACCACAATGGAAAATTATAGAACAATATTAGTGATATCACTTGCAATTGAAATTTTGCTGAAGATCATCCAGCAAATGTTGTAGCAAAATACTGACAAGGAACTGTTGAGGATGTTGAACAAGGGATAACATCATCTGATGTCAGATGGATCTGGACTGAAAGCAGAGAATACCAGGAAGATGTTTACTTGTGTTTTATTGACCACACAAAGGCATTTGATTGTGTGGATTGAATGGGAATTCCAGAACACTTAATTGTTTTCATGTGGAACTTACACATGGAACAAGGGGCAGTTGTGTGAACAGAACAATGGAATACTGCATGGTTTTTGAGCAGGAAAGTTCTGTGTAGGGAATGTATTGTTTCACCATATTATTCAATCTGTATGCTGGGAAAATAATCAGAAAGAAGTTATTAGAACCAACTGAGCACCGTTTAATTCTTCTCAGGGTCGTGGAGTTTGATGCTACATTGTTTCATAGTCCATTGTTCAAATAGCTCTTGCTTATGTTTCAATTTTCATTACTCTTATTTCCTCCGAAGAGAAATAAATCAATGCTAGCCACCTTAGATGGCTACTCATAAGCATTGAAGGCCCCTGTCAGTATTCACCAAGGCAGTACATAGAACATTGCTTTGTGAACTCCTTTATGCCAAGTGTCTTTGGTGTCCCCTAAGACTGACTTGATTCCATAAGCCCAGTGCCTTGTTCTCTTAAGGTGTTTGGTTATGTCTAAGAAGGGTTCATAACTTTGCCCCTGAATATTCCACCATATTCATGGGTATATTTGCAACAAAAGTAAATTCACATAAACAAATACCATCTGTAAAATGTGTATGCCCTGTTTCCCCCAAAATAAGACAGTGTCTTATATTAATTTTTGCTCCCAAAGATGTGCTAGGTCTTATTTTCAGGGGATGTCTTATTTTTCCATGAAGAATACAATACAGATTTATTGTTTTATTAAAACAGACCTCTCACTTCCTGTCTACTCCAGCTGTGCTGGGGCCAACAGTGAGCTGTGTGGTGGCACCCACTGCTACAGTCCAGAGTTACGGTAGCTTCAGGGGTTCTTATTTTTGGGAAGGTCTTATTTTCGGGGGGATGCCTTATATTTCAGCGAGAGGCAAACTATAAGTGGGTCTTATTATCGGGGGATGCCTTACTTTCAGGGAAACAGGGTATATATTCATGGGTATACTCCCACTCTCCCTTCTCATGTTTTCAGCCTGGCAGTCTATAGAAACTTCATTTGTAGAGCCTTACTTTGAGAAGATGGTGCATGTAACTCTATTTGCCTCTGTAAACCTCTTCAACTCGTGTAAACCTCCAGATGGCTTCCCTGGCCTCCATCATTTCTCCTAACTAACCTCTCTGTGTGAATTGCCCTCTTATGTCTAGCTTTCAAATGTATTTGCAGTGATGGAATATATCATAGATTAGCTGAGGTGCCCCTTAGTTGTTAAAGTGACATTTTTGCTCTTTAATACTTAAAAGTGGTCTTCTGCAGCAGATTTTCCCCCTACAAGGCATCCTTTGATTTATTAAGTGCTATTTTTATGCGTGTTCATTGTGAATTCGAGTAAAATAAGATCCTTTACTATTTCAATCTTTTCACCATTTATCATTTTACATATTGATGTGGTATTTTTATATTATGTTATTGTGTAATCCACACTGAAGGCTGTCATTTTTTATCTTCATCAGTAAATACTTCGAGCCTTCTTCACTTTCAGCAAGCAAGGTTGCATCATTTGCATATCTCCAGTTATTCTTAAGTTTTCCTCTTATCCTGATGCATGCTTCTCTTCAAACCATCCAGTATCTTAGATAATTTTCTCAGACCACAGTTGAGTATGGTGGAAGGATACAGCCAATCCTGATGCCCGGCTTTCCTAATTTGAAACCAGGCAATACCTCTTTGTTCCCTTCTCATGACTCCCTATTGGTCTATGAACAGGTACCATATAAGCACAATTATGTGTATTGGAATTCTCATTCTTCTCAACGTTATTGATCCATCTAGTGTCAGGATCCACATGGTTGAGAGCTTTTGTATACTCCAAGAAACACTGCTAAACATCTTTCTGGTATTCTTTGCTGTAAGCCAAGATCTCTCTGGCATTAGCTTTGATATCCATCATTCTATGTTCTCTTTTGAATGAATTTGACTTGAATTTCTATATATCCCGTGTTGATGTTCTGCCACAAGCATTTTTGTATTGTCCTCAGCAAAATTTTACCTACATGGGATATCAGTGATATTGTTCAATAATTTCCTTATTCTGTTGGATCACATTTCTTTGCAATGGACACAGATATAGGTCTCTTTCAGTCAGTTGGTCAGGTAGCTGTTTTCCAAATTTCTTGACACAGAGAATGCATAAGTCTAAAATCATAAAATCAATGAGGTAATTAAAGGTTTCTGGCAGGAAATCGCATTTCTTTTTCTTTCAAACCACAGTTTATCCAGAGTGCTTTTATCTTGTTCGTATTTAATTTCCTCATAACCCATATTAACATGAAGATATCCCTCTTACACATCTGTTTACTTTATTATTGTATGTATTTATTACAATCACAAGAAAGTACAATGAAGGGAAGAATAGGTTTTGTTTTATTTTCTCTGGGACCTTAGCTCTAAAGCAATTAAATTAGTGTCACATAGTAGGCCTCTGAATAGCGCAAAAGCTCAATTTGATCTTAAAAAATAATTTTGTTATACTCTACTAAAACTAACTTCTCATTGTATATGAAAATGTCTAAGATCATTTAAATAAAATGTCTTTTGATTTACGTCCCAACAATTTTATAATAAATGATTTCAATTTCATCATTAAGTAAAAATTGGCACTTGATAAAAGAAGCTATATCTACTTTTCTTGGAAGAGTTTAAATTGGGGTTATACAGAATTACATGAAGCAAGCCGCACAGCATTTTCAAGATGTAAAAGCAAATCTCTGGATGCTCTGCTAAAACCCAATTGAAATTCTTCTCTGGATGTGTTTAACACTTTGTGGTGCTGCCAGATGTGTCTGTTTGCTTCTCTCCATGTAATCTTACAGTTAATCACTGTTTGCCCCCCAAAGTTGATTAACCTAATTTTCTTTTGCTTGAGAATCACTTGTTTTACTTTAGGCTCCTCGAGTGTACAAAGTCCTTGAGTGCTTTAATTAAGTCAGTGTACTTTGCACAAGATCCTTCCAGAAGGCTATAAATGTAGTATTCATTAAAATAAATGCAGGAGGAGGTAAGGAAGAGGGATGAGGAAGAAGTGACCAAAACAACAACAACAACAACAACCCAAACCTCAAAGGTTATAAACTTTAGTTTCTACAATATAAAACTAGAAGCAAAAAGGTTTATCTCGCAGCCTCTCTTTGTCTGGAATATATGAAGCTATGCTATGTCTGGAACATAAGAAACTTAATACACATTTGTGGGGAGGGGCTGGTTGTTATTCCCTAGATGGTGAATTCAGGGGCAATTCAATTTCACACTTAGTAAAACTGCCGAGCAGAACTCGGGACTCTTCTTTACTGTCTTTTTCTTCCAGGCAATCATACTCTCTCCAGATGCATACACTATTGTTATTTTTGATGTACAACTTTGATTCAAGGGTGTGTTTTTTTTAATCCTTTACCTAACTGGACTGATTCCCTTAATAGCTTTAGGTCTTATTCTAAGATAGAGCCTTAGACTAAAAATGCTCTAATTATTTTTCCATGCCAAGGGAAATAAAAAGGAAAAATAGAATAGGTTTCCTTCTTCCAAAGGTTTCCTTCTCCGCACTCACATAATGGTACTGCAGTATCTCCCTTCCTAGTACTTAACCATGGTCAACCAAAGAAAAACATGTAATATTTACAATAGTTGTTGCCTATGAGTCATTTAGGAATCTGAGTGTCACGAGTGGTTTGTTAATGAGCCCACACAGGACAGCCAGGGGGAAAGGCCTGAGAATCTGCTTTTTCAGAGGTTATACCAATCAAACACCTTTGAGCGATCCTACTCAGCAACACAGGGCATTTCCATGCGCTTAAAATGACTTCATTCCAATATTTTCATTTGTTTTTGTTTTTTTCTCCTTATATAATTGACTGTATTGGGGAAGCTTCCCATAAAAGCACCTACATTTTTCTCAGAGCTTAATGATTTGCCCAGCTTAGGCCTTTCCCTTTTGGGTTAAACTGAATCATATTACATGAGGCTCACTCATCTGCCTATTTTTCTATAATATGTGCCCCTCGTGGGAAATTATTGTGTCCTATACCCCGCAAAGTGTAGGCCTTTATGGCTTGATTAAAAAATCAAAACTCTTGATCATTATGCAGTTTGGTAATTCATCCTATAAATAACAGAGTAAGCAGAAATCTTCCTGTTACAGAACATTCTAGGGTTATGCAGGGGATTTCAAGAGTTTGGATTTACAAGTAAAATGACAAAAACAAATCTCTTACAGCCAATGGAAAGAATGGGAGAGGATGAGGCACATGTAATGTTAAAGGAGGACTAACATCTAGAGGTTTAGTAGAAAATAAGCAAAAGCTAAAGTGTCATTTCATCTCTCAACAAGGAAATAAACTACTTGTCTCTATTATTGGATGGCAATTGGCCATGAAATATCAGGTGAAAGAGAACATGAATGCTGAGTGTGTAAAATGAATGGATGACTTGCAATGTGCACATATTTCAGGAAGGTGACAGGTGGGCTCTGAGGACAGAAATTTGATTATGCCACACTCAGATGACCTTCTCCATGAATATTCCTTTAAACATATGATTTAAAATGCATTTGTATTAAATAGTTTCTATATAAGGATAATTAATTGTCCAAACGTTAAAAATATATTTTTTCTCATTTATCTCTTAGTTATATTTTTAATTTAAACAGTTTTACAGGCATATAATTCACATATCAAATAAATAAGTCATTTAAATATATTAAAAGAAATTATGTAATCATTACCACAATCAATTTTAGAATGATTTTGTAATCATTATTATTAG
Organism: Echinops telfairi; assembly: GCF_000313985.2. Lineage (NCBI taxonomy): Eukaryota > Metazoa > Chordata > Mammalia > Afrosoricida > Tenrecidae > Echinops > Echinops telfairi. Next base: position 3,389,019 of record NW_022111301.1, on the reverse strand, counting down.
CTCCCTTTCCCTGCCTGTTAAAATATATATTTTTAATTAAATACGTTTATTGGGGACTCTTACAGCTTTCATCGTAATCCATACGTCCATCCATTGTGTCAAGCACATTGATACATATGTTGCTATCATCATTTTCAAAGCGTTTTCTTTTTACTTGAGCCCTTGATATCAGCTCTTCATTTTTCCCTTCCCTCCCCAACCTCTGTCCCTCATGAACCCTTGATAAATTATGAAATATTATTTTCATATATCTTACATCAGCCTCGTTCTCCCACTTTTTCTGTTGTTTGTGCCCCTGGGAAGGGGTTAAATGTCGATCTTTGTGATCAATTCCTCCTTTCTCCCCCCACCTTCCCCATACCCTCCTGGTATCTCTATTCTTATTATTGGTCCTGAGGGGCTTATCCGTCCTGGATTCCCTGTGTTGCAGGCGCTTATCTGTAGCAGTGTACATGCTCTGATCTAGTCATATTTGTAAGGTAGAATTGAGGTCATGATAGTGGGAGGGAGAAATCATTAAAGAACCAGAGGAAAATTGCATGTTTCGTTGGTGCTATACAGCACCCTGACTTACTTGTCTCTTTCTTGTGACCTTTCTGTAAGGAGATGTTCAATTGTCTAGAGATGGAATTTGGGTCTCTCTCTGTCCGCCCCCCAACCCATCCCCTTCACATTGGCATGATTTTGTTCTGGGTCTTAGATGCCTGGAACCTGATCCCATGGACACCTCATGATCACACAGACTGGCGTGCTTCTTCCATGTAGGCTTTGTTGCTTCTCAGCGAGATGGCCGCTTGTTTAACTCCAAGCTTTTAAGGCCCCAGGCACCGTATATTTTGATAGTCAGGCACCATCGACTTTCTGCACCACATTTGCTTATGCACGCATTTGGTCTTCAGTGATGGTGTTGGGAAGGTGAGCATCACAGAATACTGATTTATTAGAACAAAGTGTTCTCATGTTGAGGGAATACTTGATTTGAGGCCCAATGTCCACTTACTACCTTAATACCTAACATATAAATATAAGTACATAGATCTATTACCCTATCATTATATAAACATATATTTAAATATGTACCTGACTGTTTTTAGACCTCCTAGTTTATGCCCTTTGCCTCCTAGATCTTTCCTCTATTTCCTTTAGCTTTTCTCTTGTCCTACGCTCATGTTCGGCCTACATTCGGGTTTCAGTAATTCCTCACTGTTACATTGCCCTTGATTAAGCCCAAGTAGGCATCTTACACCCTTCTCTCCATCGATTTTAGTTCACTTGTTCTTCCCTTGTCCCTGGATTGGTTGACCCCTGCGTTCCTTTCTCCACCTTCCCTTCTCCCATATACACCAAGAACCATCAGTCCCATTGTTTTCCTCTCCAAATTGTTATCCTGCCTATCTTATCTAGGTAGACATGTAGAGGCATTAATAAGTGCGAAAGCAAGGCAAAGCCAAACAAAACAACAAAAGAAGACCAAACCAAAACAACAACAACAAAAAGAAAGCCAATGACAAAAAAGGAAAACCCTATTAACAGGTCCAAGTCTGTTGTTTGACCTTTAGCAGTGTTTTCCAGTTGAGTCTAATGGGGTGCCCCACTCTGTCCCAAAAGTCGATTTTTGGTATTCCCCAGGGACTTCATTGCTTTGCTCCCCTTGCTGCTCTGTTGCATGCCCTTAGAGTTTCACTCAATATGATTGAGTCAGATCAGGCACAATTCCTGTTCTGAGGCTCCATTGTTTTCCCCTGTAGCGCTATGGTTCAGTGAGGGCTGTCTTGTCTAGTGGTGGGGCTGGCCCTAATGTCCTCTCTGTGCATTGTCTGCTCTGAGCAGGAATATCATCCTCAGGGCATGGTGGGCCAGGATGTGTTCCCCTCCCTCTCCTTCCCTCTTCGTTTGTCCCTGTGTGCTCTGATCAGATGTGTCCCAAGCTGTCGCTTCAGTGCTGTCCTCTGAAGTGCATTCTTCTGGGAGGGGGGTGGGGTGTCCACATAGTTGGGATTGGGGCTGGCCCCGCAGACCGCTCTATTGGTTCCCTGATACATGCTGGCATGTCATGAGGGTCCACATAATTCCCTCTAAGCTCCTCTCGAACCTACATATCTTATTTGTATTCTTATTGCAAAATATCCCTTTTTCCAGTAACAAGTGTTTAAATAAACAACCCATAAGAATCATTGCACATTCATGTCTACAAATAACTTTCTATAGAAATAAGAAACATTAAATAAATCAGTACAAAATGCTCAACTTCCTTGTAAATGATAGTGAAAATCAGGTTTAGTTTTCAAGTTATATTAAAATTAGATGTAAGAAATAGCTATCATACAATGCTTAATTAGTTTTATGTGAATTTAAATCATTCAGACACAGAATTCAATCTACATTGGGCTGAAGATATGTTAATTATCTATATTGTCAATCAAGAATTATACTCAAAATGAGGTAATTTTCCAAGTAATAAAGATATAGTGAGTATGGCTTCATTAACTGTAACATTTAGAAAAATTATTCGCAAGGACAAGAAATGATCCAAGATAAAAATTGAAAATGTGTGATCAAGAAAATTCTGTACATATGTGGGTGTATAAACAAAATTTGATATCCTCATTAGTGATAGCTATAAGTTAAAATAAGTATTCTTCCCATAATACTATTTTACTAAGAAATTTAAAAATAAGTATTCACAGATAACATTTTAGTTTCACTGAATCATTATTTTTTTCTTAATTAGGGAAATGTATCCACTTCAAACTTTAGGAGAAATAGTTATAATTTTAGTAATAGTCACTTTAAAACTAGAAAAAGAGTTTAGAGCTTCCAAAATAGTAAGAGAAAAATGTAGTAAAATGTTCATCTAAGAACAAAAAATAATAAAAATATAATAATATGGGGAAAATGAAACCAAATGTATTGTAGTTAATATTAGTGAAACATATATTAAAATCCTGAAAGCTGAATGATAATACAAACATTCCTTATTTGGATTATTAGATACAGTCAAAATTGCCCTAAGAAAATTTTTTACAATAAAATGCTTCAAAAATTAGAAAAAGTGCGTAGTATTTAGTTACTTATATCTGAGAAAAAAATAAAATCTAGTATTAATAAAATATATATCCTATTTCATAATCAATAAAAAGGTAAATTGAACCAAAAAATAAATACATAAATTATGAATACATTACTTACATTTGCTGAAATAAAAACAAATACATAAAATAAATGATCAATTAAGTTAAAAGATACTTATTTGAAAGGAAAAAAAGATAAGCATTTATTTTTTAGCAGAAATTTTATAATGATTGTGTAATTATCTCCTACAGATATCTCTTTAGACGTATATGTGGCAAAACAGTTTTGAATATTTCCATTGTTGTTCTATATTAGTAATAATGATATAGTCTATATGGTAAGTCCAGATATTCTTTCTTCTATCCTACTTCTAAAAGAGAGTTGTTTTTCCCTAGTCCTTTCTGATGAGAGGGATCATGAAAGCAAAAGTAGACAACGTTACGAATAAAAACAGCATATGAGTCCATATATCTTTATTCATTACAAAAATTTAGGCACTGAGAAAACCTGCTGTTGGCACACAATTTGCCAAGCCAACCAGTGATAGAGCCTACTCTGTTTCTCAGCCATGGTTTCTCATCGTCTGGAGAAAACTCAGTTCTCTCAGATTTGTTATATAATAAAAGAAGCATTACTACTTCGATTAATCTCAGACAGTTCCAACAACAGAACTGAAGCAACTTGTCAGTAATGTAAAAATGAACTTTATCAAAATCCCAAGCATACATAAAATCAAAATTGAAGTGTATCAAACAAATACATTTGAAGTGTAAGTTTATTTAAATTTTTAAAAGAAAAGCTAAGATTTATATTTATGTTATTGGAATGATGTAAAATTTCTTAAATGATACAAAAAATTTAAAACTATATACCATTCCTCATAAATATTATTGTCTAATCATCTTGAATTTTGGCTCTTCAAATATTACCTGACTTGAAAAAATAGTTTTTCAATGCATAAACTATTATTCTCAAAACTTAAGAGCCTCTACAAATATAAAAGGAAAAAGATAAACTATTCCATTCTTATATATATACTTGGGACCAATCACTCAAGAATTAATGGATTTTTATGAAAAATAATATAATTGAGTGGTAGTCAATAGTCATAATTCCTTTTGTTATGTATCCGATCTTAGAGGCTGTCTCCACTATGCTGATGGGAAGGATTAGACTGGGGTTAAGACTTGACTTTAGTGCAGCGGTTCTCAACTTGGGGGCCGTGAACTTAAAGGATGGAAGTGCCCTTTCACAGGGGTCGCCCAATTCATAACACTAACAAAATTGCAGTTATGAAGTAGCAACAAAAATCATTTTATGGTTGGGAGGGTCACCACAACATGAGGGACTGTATTAAAAAGTCACAGCATTAGGAAGGTTGTGAACCCCTTCGTTAGTGGAAGGTATGAATCCTGTCACATCCTTTTCCATGGGGACATATTTAGACTCCACCTTAGCACAGGGTGTGAACCAAGCCACACACTTTGTTTCCATGTTTCCATCTTTAAGACTCCACCATAATAAAGGATGTAACTTAAGACACAATCCTTTTTTTCCTTGCATGGAATATGTATGCTGGCAGCACTTTACAATTCTAATGCACATCCCATCACCTGGAAAGCCTTACCTCTATTTCCTGACTGGGGTTTGGCAGAAGCAAGAAAACTTATAATGATTTATGACATTTTTGCTGTGGGTTTGGGATCCTGCATTTGGCTCACCACTGCCAGCCCTTTAGATTTAGAACTAAACAGCACCATCACCATGTGAGACATTTTCTCAGTGTTTCATGAGTTTTGGTGGGAAGTTTTAGAGAACTGCAGAATCCGAGGTCATGAGGGAGCATAATCAAAGAAGGGGATCGCATCATGGGAAAGAAAAGCATTGGGACAGTTGGACATTTAGGACATCTTTAATAGTCGAATTCTTGTGACTAATGCTGTTAATTCTTCTAAAAGAAAATATTACACTGAAAATAATAAATAATAGGAAAACAACCTAATGCTCAACAACCTTTACATATTAATGTAATGTTACAGTAATCTACAATGAAATTGAGTTAATTGGAATGCCACATATCATGGTGGCTAGATCTTTCATGCAATATAACATTTAAAAACAGGTTGAAAATGTATACTGCTATGGCATAAAGTCTATGCACATAAACTTGACAAGTGAAAATATTCTATGTCAGAGATGACATAAAGTAAATGCCAACAGGATTACATTAACAAGTAAGAGGGACGTTAATCAGTTATGGTAAATGAGACATTCAAATGTATGAATTTTATTTTTTAAAGTAGGTATTAGAGTCTCGATATCTAATTGCATTGTTATTTGAATATTTTTAATATCATTTGATGAGTGTTTAACTGAAATAATTTTTTCACTTTTTTCTCATCAGGTATCAGGATGCATGAGGGTGAATGTGTTTGTGACCTCATATGTGTGTGTGTACATTCATACATATATGTGTACATATACATATATGTATATATGCACACAGCAATATCATGGATACATATGATATATTCTTGCTTTTCTGTACAGGAACATTAAAATATTTTACTTTTATAACATTATTATCTAAATTTTTATTTGGCAAAAATTTTTAAGAAATGTGTTTTGAGAGTTGATTTAAAAATCAATAAAATAGTTGTTCAATAATACATTATTTTATCTGAGTCTCAGGTTGTAGCATGAATTTTTTAAATTAATAATGTGAATATTACATGTAAGAGGAAGATTGTCTTGTATTAGATTTAAAATTATATTTTACTCTGCTTTGAATTTAAATTGTATTGTTTGAAATTAACATTCCTACACAAGAATATGTAAACCGTATTTATCTCTTCATTGATATGTATTATGTTTAGTTTTCCACTAATATTTTATCAAATTAAAAGTTAAACAATATAATTTATGTGAGCATTTACATTAAAAAATGGAAGGACTAAAATAAAATATATGTTTGTTGGAGAGGTCATAAGCCAAAATAAATTAAATACATAGCAGGATTTTATAATTTTTCAGTGGATTTCCCAAATGTTCCCTAATGTGTCATGTTGTTTATTAATTATTTTCATATCACCAGATTATGAGGAGAGGTAGAAGACCAATTAAAAATGTAATTTCTGTTTGGAGCAGACAACACACAGAGAGAAGGGTAGGGCTGGCCTCACCACAGGACACAGTGCCCCTCACTGAACCATGATGCTTCAGGGTACAACACTGGAGGCACAGTGCAGGAATAGTGCATGGTCTGGCTCCATTACACTGGAGCGAGGCACTGAGGGCATGCAGCAGAGCAGCAGGGAGAGCAGAGTGATAAAACCTCCAGGGAATAACAAAAATACACTTGGGAGACAGAGTGTGACACACCATCAGACTCGATTGTAAAACACTCGTAAAGGCCAACAAACAGACCTTGAACTATTTATAGGCCTTTCCATTTTTGTCAGTGGCATTCTTTTTGTTATTATTTTGTTCTTGCTTTCTGCTGTTGTTATTATTTTGTTGGTTTTGACGTCGTTTGTTGTTTTATGTGGCTTTGCCTGGGTTTTGCACTTTTTAATGTATCTGTACATCTCTCTAGATAAGATAGGTGGGATAAATAATTCAGAGATGAAAAGAACAGGACCAATGGTTCCAGGGGGAATTGAGGGAAGGGGAGGTGGGACAATGGAAGGGTTGGGGGACCAATCCAGGGACAAGGGAACAACAAGTGAACTAAAATCAATTGTAGGAAGGTCGTAGGATGCCTGGTGGTGTTCAATCAAGGGCAATGTGGCAATTATTAAACTTGAATGAAGGTTGAACATGATGGTGGGACAAGAGGGAAATAAAAAGGAAATAGAGGAAAGAACCAGGAGGCAAAGGACATTTATAGAGGCCTAAATACAGGCATGTACATATGTAAATATATATAAATAATGAGAGGGGAATCAAACTATGCGCTCTTATCTATATGTTAAGAATTAAGGTTGGAGATGGACATTGAGCCTCAACTTAACTACTTCCTTAACATAAGAGCACTTTGTTCTAACAATCCAGCATTCTGTGATGCTCACCTTCACAACATGACTGCTAAAGACAAAATGGGTGCATAAGCAAATGTGGTGAAGAAAGCTGATTGTGCCCAGTTATCAAAAGATATAGCATCTGGGGTCTTAAAGACTTGGAGATAAGCAAGCAGCCATCTAGCTCATTAACAGCAAAGCCTGCACGATCATGAGGGTCGATGGGATCAGGTATCAGTCATCTAAGACGCAGAATAAAACCACACCCAAGGTGAATGGGGGTGGGTAGTCATGGAGTGGAGACCCAATTCCTATCTGTTGACAATTAGATATGCCATCACAGAGGGGTAACAATGAAGAGATGAGCCAGTCAGGGTGCAATATAGCACCGATGAAACACACAAAGTTCCTCTAGCTCTCTGGTGCTTCCTTACTTCACTATCATGACCTCAATCCTACCTTACAAACCGGATTAGACCAGAGGATGCACACTGCTACAGATAAGAGCCCGCAACACAGAGAATCCAGGATAGATAAACCCCTCATGGTCAAGAAGGAGAGTGGAGAGAGAGTAGAGATACCAGGATGTTTAGGCGAGGGTTGCCGGAGAAAGGGGGAAGTGATCACAAGGATCAACCTAGAACCCCCTCTCAGGGGGACAAATAATGGAAAAGTGGATGGGGGTGGCGGAAGACAACGTAAGATATGAAAAAATTTATGAGGGAAGGCGGGTGGGGGTGGAGGTGGGGGAATGGCAACTGCTATCAGGGGCTCAAGTGGGAAGAGAATGCTTTTCTCTTAAGCAAGAATCAGACCACACAGTGCATCAGAAGCTGTCAGCACTTTCCTGCAGGGCCGTGCCAGAACCATATAACACCACATAAGAAAAAATTTTTAAATGTACATATTATTCAGATTGGAAAGATCTAGCACAAATATATTAAAAGTCCCATAGAACAGAAGACAATGAAAGGGTCAAAATAGATATTAAAACAGATGCTTCACAATGGGGAAATAGATTGATGTACACATATATTTATAGGTTTAGTATTAAGGCAGCAGATGGACATTGGGCCTCTACTCAAGTACTCTCTCAATGCAAGAATACTTTGTTCTATTAACCTGGCATTCCATAATGTTCACCTTCTGGACATGATCGCTGAAGACAAAGCGGGTGCATAAGCAAACGTGGTGAAGAAAGCTGATGGTGCCTGGCTATCAACAAATGTATTATCTGAGGTATTAAAAGCTTGAAGATAAACAATAGCCATCTGTCTGAGAAGTAACAAAGCCTATATGGAAGAAGCACACAAGCTTGTGTGATCACTAGTGTCAATAAGATCAGGTATCAGAAGAAAAAATCAAATCATTGTGAATGAAGGGTTGGGGGGGGGGGGGCAGAGTGAAGACCCAAAGCCCATCTGTAGGAAACTGGACATCCCCTTACAGAAGGGTCACGGGGAAGAGATGAGCTAGTCAGGGTGCAGTGTAGCACCGATGAAACATACAACTTTCCTCTAGTTCTTTCTTTCCCTACTATCATGACCCCAATTCTATCTAGGCAATTAAAATCTGGCTAGACCAGAGCATGTACATGGGTACAGAGAAGAGCTGAAAAAAAAACAGGAAATCCAGGACAGAGAAACTCCTCAGGACCAATATTGAGAGTAGCCATATCAGAAGGAGAAGGGGAAGGTGGGGGGAGATAGGGGGACTCAATCACAATGATCTAGCTATAACTCCCTCCTAGGGGATGGCCAACAAAAAAGTCAGTGAAGAGACACATCAGTCAGTGTAAGACATGAAAAAGTAATAATAATTTATAAATTATCATGGGTTCATGAGGGAGGGAGAAGGAAAAAATGAGAAGCTGACCAAGGACTCAAGTAGAAAGAGAATGTTTTGAAAGTGATGTTGTCAACAAATGTACAAATGTGCGGATTGTGATGAGTTATATGAACCACTATAAAATGATTTAATTAAATATATATATTTGAGAAAAAACAGAAGCTCCTTGATTTTGTCTTAAAAATAATGAATTAATGCAATTACAAACATAAGGATTAAAGACATTTTTAGATGACTGATAAGGTGAATAAAAAGAAAATATTCTAAAATCAAATATTCTTAAAAATGCTCATTATTAAAGAAAAAGAGAGTATTTCGATAGCAGCCATATTAAAAGAAAACATTATCTTGAATGGAATAACAATAATAGTGAAATGATTTCAAAAAATATTGCATAGTTCGTGATGTATGACTTGCTAAAATGATAAAAGAAACTATCAACCTAAACCATAACAACCAACCTATCACTGACAACAAATGATTCCAACGCATAGTGACTAGAGTAGACTTGCCTCTGTGGGTTTTGAGATTGTAATTTTTTGAGTGTAGTAAAGCCTCATCTTTCTCCTGCAGAGTGGCTGGTAGTTTCAAAGTGCTAAACTGGGGTTAGAAGCCTAATTTATAATCCAGTACACGAGCTAAATATCTTTCAAAGTAAGTGAGAGTAAGTCATTAAGACATGAACGAATTACTGTATACATTTAAGTATTTTAAGGCATGTATATTATCTATTGAGGTAGTTAAGTTTTATTGTGCCAACCTGGCAGATAGACTCATATGGGATTAATTGAATGGTGGAGAGATAAATGGTTCAGTGAGCCTAGCCTTTCTAGTTCTTGGGTCTCTTGCTTTCTGATGGTCGGACCAGGGTGCAGTTGCCTTACTTAGCCAGTTCCCTGCTTCAGCTGGCAAGGCTCACTTCCTGTAAGACATCCCTGAGGAGAAGCCACATGGACCTACTCCGATGCAGCCGTGGGTGCTGGAGCAGCGAAGTGGAGACCCCTGCTAGCACTGAGATGCTTACACACTCACTGATTCAGCTTTCCTCCTGCAGTCGGCATCATTGCGTGTGTTTTGTGAGCTTGAGGAGGACTTTGCAGATTGATGTCAGACATATGGGCAAATGTTGGACTTATAGGCTTGAAAAGCACTGGGTTGGGATGATTTCTTAATGTACACTTACCCTTTTATATAGAACTCTTTCTTGCACATACGAGTTTCTGTGGATTTGTTTCCCTAGTTTACCCAGACTAACACATTATGGTACCTTGGGAATAGAGTACTGGAGAAACAAATCATAAGATGGGGAGTAGATGTTTGTTTGACATCTCCCTCATGTTAGTTTTACTTCTTTGTCTAGGCAGAGGTTAGATAAAGCCACACTGCTTACTCGGTTGTTTTCTGGGAAAAATATGGGAAATATGAAAATAGAAAACTTGTAAGCCCACTTGCTTTCAGCCATTAAAATTTTATCTTTATATGGGTTTAGGTCACACCTGTAAAGAAAGCTTTGAAAAGACATGCCCCACCCGGTGCTTTGGAGTACTCAGGAACCAATGGTCTATGTCAGAAGCTGGAAAAAATCTGGAACCATGAAGAAAACTCCTCTCTAGGACTGAACATTAAAAGGAGCCTGTGGGAAGGCTGAAATGCTTGCTAGGTGACCACCTGGATCTACTTGTTGAGTGGAAGTGGGAGAAATGCAACAATAGAGACAGGTTGATTTTGGCCACTGACACCTGTGGAATTGGTTTACAGGAAAAAGAGAAGATGAGAGCTAGATCTAAAGTTCATGACCTAGCATGAGGGAACTAGACTTGTTGAGTATTGGTGAGAGCCCATGGTCTAAAGGGAAAGCAACCAATGGGCACCCTGAGAAGACTGAGTGAGGCAGCCACATTGGGTTGACCAGGACCTGACCAGATGAAGAAATTGTTTAACTTGTGAAATGATGCATATTGTTGCTGACTTTATGGATGGCCTGTCCTGATTTGACTTTGGTTATGGATGTGGACTTCACACAGTTCCAACTGGAATGAAGATTCTTCATGTTGAAAAATATAACTGTCTCCTCAGAGCACTGGGTTGATGTAGGTGGGCAGTACAGAAATTGGATACCCAAAATTGGGGAGGATAAAGGCATGAAGTAGTTGGCTTACAAACTTTTATAGGTGGGGGGAATATATTAATAGGATTATAGGATTAAGGTGTAGGTATTAGTTAACTGCAATTGGTAGGCTAAAGAATTATGCACAGGTGCCAAGTTGGCAAGGGGTGGATTGAGATAGTAAGGTTTATTGTGCCAACCTGGCCAATAAACACATGTGGGATTAATTGAAGGGGAGAGGGATAAATGGCTTGGAGATCCTCATCTTTCTAGTTCTCGGGTCTCTTGCTTTCTGATGGTTGGACCAGGGTGCAGCTGCCTTAGCCAGTTCCATGCTTCAGCTGGCCAGGTTCACTTTCCGTAAGACATCCCTCAGGAGAAGCCACATGGACCTACCCTGATGCAGCCCTGGGTCCTGGAGAAGCCCTGTGGAGACCCCTCTCAGCATTGAGATGCTGACACACTCACTGATTTGGCTTCCTCCTATAGTCGGTGTCATTGCCTGTGTTTGTGAAATTGAGGAGGACTTTGTAGATTGGTGTCGGACATATGGGCTATTGTTGGACTTATGGGCTTGGAAAGCACTGGCTTGGGATGCTTTCTTTATGTACACTTACCCTTTCATATAAAACCCTCTCTTATACATATAAGTTTCTGTGGATTTGTTTCCCTAGTTTACCCAGACTAACACATCAATGTAGTGATAAAAATTATTAATAAATTACAGAATGAAATGTGTCAAGGATCCATTTTATAATCTTTAGAGTACTAATTAAAAGACTAATAATATAGGTAGTTGAAATCAAATAGAAAAATATTAATAATACTTGATTAATCCAATAGAGGGTAAAAGGAGCAACCCGGGAAAAAAAAAGTGGGATAAATAGAAAACGGAAATAAGACCCAAGTTAAAACACATATATTAGCAATCGTATTAAATATCCTACACCACCTTAAATTAAAGAAAATTTTTTTCCGATTGTAGTAAATTATAAATTTTTCTGATAAGACCCACACCTTAAGAGCAAAACATAAAGCGGTTGATAGTAAAAGGACATAAAAAATAAATCATGACAAACTTGGCAGAATTTTACTACTTACTAGTCATTAAAATTGACAGAAAAATTGAAAACTGATATTGATTTTGAGCATTAATAAGATTAAAGCCCATTGTTTATATTCTTCAAGATCTAAATAAATTTACAGTGAATTTTGCGCGCATTTAAGAAATAAAATTTTACGAAAAATAGCAAAACAACACAAAAGAAGAAAAACATTTAACAAAGCCATCATAATTTTCATACTAGAAAATAACATTTTTAAATGACATATAACAGACCTATAAGCTCAATGCATACAGATGGAAAATTGCCATACAAATCATGCCAAAATATATGTGTTTAGCATAGACAACATGTTAACATGATTCTGACACTCATGATGTCCACATATCCTATTATATTTTAAAATATGCAAAATGTATATTTGGTGATATGAATCAAGAAAATAATGGCTCCTGGAATGCTTATAGTGTTTCACTTTCTCTTTGTTTTGTTTTTTTCTTTAATCTGAGATTTTTACATAAATGTGTTCTCTTTTTATAAATTGCATAGTTAGAAAATTTCCAATTTTCAAAATATATTAAAGTCAAATGCAATAAGCAACTATATGACTTTATGCTCAAATTGCTTTTGTCACATAAGCTGGGTTCAACATTATGATATATAATCTGTCAGACATTAATTAAACTAATTAAAAAAATTTTGTCATTAAATATAAATAAACTACCTTACCCCAAAGACAAAAATATAAATGGATGGTATGGGAGGTTTAAATATGTCTAGTAAAATTTTTAATAACTTCAGGAGAATGTGTACATTCATAACCCCTAGGGGAGACAAAGATTTTTAAACAAGATGCAAGTCACATTACTCTTTAAAATATGGTTTATAAATGTTACTAATAAAAATAAAGAACAACTATTTATCAAAGACTACCTATGGTCAAAAAGTTTTAACAGTACTTCCACACTAAGAAGGATCAGCAAAATTACATCTGAAAAATTTAGCTTGTGGAAGCATTGTGGATAGAAGGGGAACATTGTCTAATATGGTACTTGAAAATTATCTTGAAACTCAAAATATGACTATGGAAGGGTTACCTCCTGTAAGTGAATCAACCGTAATAATAGGTATGGAGTTAAAGCCTTCAAGACCCTCATTTGCTGGTGTGGCACAGTGCAAACGAGAAATAATAATCGCAACCAACTGTTAGCATCAATCATGGAATGCATGAAGTATGAATGCCGGAAAGTGGGAAATCATCAAAAATGAAATGGAAAGCTTGAAGATTGGTTTCATATGTTAATAAGCTATGACACTAACCTTAAACTGCTAACCAAAAGTTTGACAGTTCAAACCAACCAGCTCTCCCCGAGAGAAAGATAGAGTAGTGTACATGCATGAACACTACACCTTCAAAAGGATTTGGAGCATTTATGTTCTGTCCCATAAGGCCATTATGAATCAGAATCAATTCATTGGCAGTGGATTTTAGTTAGTTGAATGGGAATGGGACAGGCCACTATCAGCCGATAATCAGCCAATTATCTGGTCTACACATCGAAGAGAAATGTCTTCATATCAATCATCAAAAGGAACTTTTCAAGACCGTTCCTGAAGCACAGTGTTGCCATTGATGAGATGATATACATAAATCAGTAAGAAGCACCAGTTAATAGGACTATATTAAAATGTTTATGTAGCAACCATTAATACCAAAAATGAAAAAAAAAAGAATTTTTAAAGCATAAAATTTATCGAACATTCAATCAAACTGCATTGATAATTACTGGTGATCAATATATGAAAGTGAGAAACACATCCTGGCCCACCAAGCCTTAAGGACAATATTCCTGCTCAGAGCAGCCAATCCACAGAGAAGACCACATGGCTGGCCCTACTATGAGACACAACATCCTTCACTGACCCATAGCACTACAGGGGACAACACTGGAGACACAGAGTGTGAATTCTTCCCGATCTGATCCCACCACATCAAGGCAAAACACTGGGGGTGTGGAACAGAACAGAGGGGCAGTGGAGCAATGAAGTCCCCAGGGAATACCAAAAATAGACTTTGGGGCCAGGGCTTGGCGCCCCAACAGACTCGACAGGAAAACACTCCTAAAGGCCAACAAAGAGTCCTTGAACTAACTACAAGCTTTTCTTTCTTGTTGTGCTTTGTTTTGTTTTTTTATTGTCATTGGTTTGTTGGTGTTGTTGTTTTGTTTTGTTTTATTTTGCTGCTTGGTTTCGCTCTGTCTTGTTTTTGTGCATGTTATTATCTCCACAGGTCTATCTATATAAGACAGGCTGGATGAACAATCTGGAGGAGAAAACAACAGGACCAACAGTTCCATAAGGACATGGGAAAGGGGCAGGTGGAGGGCAATGTAGTGGTGTTAATGAACCCAGGGACAAGGGAACAACAAGTGATCCAAATCAGTGGTGAGGAGGATGTAGGAGGCCTGGTAGGGCGGTATCAAGGGTAATGTAACAAAGAGGAATTACTGAAATCCAAATGAAAACTGAGCATGATAGTAGGACAAAAGGAAAGTCAAAGGAAATAGAGGAAAGAGCTAGGAGGCAAAGGGTATTTATAGAGGTCTAAATAAAGCATGTGCATATGTAAATATATTTATATATGAGGATGGGGAAATTGATCTATGGGCATATATTTATAGGTTTAGTATTAAGGTAGCAGATGGACATTGGGTCTCCACTCAAGTACTCCCTCAATGCAAGAATACTTTGTTCTATTAAATTGGTTTTCTATGATGCTTACTTTCCAGACACAATTGCTGAAGACAAAGCGGGTGAATAAGCAAATGTGGTGAAGAAAGCTGATGGAGCCTGGCTATCAAAAGATATAGCATCTGGGGTCTTAAAGGCTTGAAGGTAAACAAGGGGCCATCTACCTCAGAAGCAACAAATTCCACATGGAAGAAGCACCTATGTGATCATGAGATGCCAAAGGGATCAGTTATCAGGCATCAAAGAACAAAAAATCATCTCATTGTGTGCTCACCTCCCCAATATGATCGCTGAAGACAAGTGGGTGAAGGGAGATGTCGGACAGGGCAAGATATGACAAAATAACAATTTATAAACTATCAAGGGTTCATGAAGAAAGGGGGAGCGGGGAGGAAGGGGAAAAATGAGGAACTGATGCCAGGGGCTTACGTGATGAGCAAATGTTTTGAGAATGATGAGGGCAAATAATGTACAAATGTGCTTTACACAATTGATGTGTGTGTGGATTGTGATAAGAGTTGTATGAACCCCTAATAAAGTGATTTTTTAAAAGTTGGAAACAAAAAGGTATCATAGCCTTTTAGAAAATGTAACAGAGAGATTACATCACATAGTTTAAAAAATTAAAATACATCCTTATAAATGGTGCCTTTTTTCAACAACATAGAAGATGATTATGCATGTAGACGTCGCTGGATGTCGTGTGGGAGACTCAAATTGATTACATCTGTGGAAACACAAGGAACCCTGCTGGTGTAATGGTTACAGTTGGGCTGCCATTCACATTTGAAACTACCAGACACCCCTAGGGAGAAAGATTGGACTTTCTATTCCCATCAAGATTAACAGTCTAGGAAACTCATTGGGGCAATTCTACCTTGTTCTCTAGGGCCACTGCCAGTCAGCACTGACTCAATGGCAGTAAATGGAAATACATGGTTGAGTAGTTAAATATCATTTTTTTTAAAAAGATTAGAAACAGTGCAATAGACCATCAATTTCACATATATAAGTTGAAATCAAAATATATTCTGTCAGCATTTAGAAATTATCTCAAGGATAGATTTGATTGAACACTAATGGTGTTCACATTAATGGACAAAGACTAGAAAATTTGTGGGATAATATTATAGACTTACCCATGAAGAAACTAAAAGGTCATTTAAAAGATTCAATAACAACCTGTGATGTGTAGACCTTGATTCCTAAACATGAAGACTTGAAGCATTTAATTATAAAGATAGAAAACTGTAGTTTAATTATCTCTTTAAGTTTAATTATCTTGGATAAGAAACAGATGAATCGGGGGAAATAACTCATTTACATTATCTGTACTCCTTATATGCTTAGGAAGGAAGATATTAATCAGAATTCTGAGACCAGGTTGACATAGACATATCAAAATTATATTGTGATATCTCCAATTATAAGAAAAATATACAGTGAACCCTCACCACTTCGCGCTTCAACTTCCGCGGCTTCACTCTATCGCGGTTTTTGTGTAACAGCGCATGCTCTGTCATTA
>NW_022111301.1:3331692-3371286 GCF_000313985.2 Echinops telfairi | reverse complement strand
ACTAAAGGGTGTTTTTTCATGTCCTCTATGCTCTAACTACAAAAATATTTGATTTACGAAGAAGGAATCCTACTTCGCGGAATTTCATTTATCATGGTAGGGTCTAGAACCTATTAACCGCGATAAACGAGGGTTCACTGTACTCTTTGGTTGTTGTTGTTTTTAGGAGCCTTCCATTTTGTTCCAATTCATAGCAATTTTATGTACAGTGGATCAAACCACTGCCCAATTCTGAACCATCTTACAATCATTGCTGTTTCAGGTTGTGGTTACATCACACACACTCATGTGTATCTATATAAACCATTATTCTCTCCTTAAACCATAGTTTCAGTATGGATTATACCTCAACTTAATGAAAAATATCATCACAAATGCATTGGAAATATTATGATAAATGAAAAAATATTAAGATGATAAATTTTTATTTTACTTGGATCTGTATCCTATAAAGCATACATGAAAGTAGCAATCAAGCAATCAAACAGCATGTTACGTTGTGTGAATGGCTGTAAATGTTCTAAATGCTTTCAAAAGCAATGATAGCACGTTGAGGGCGAAGTCGTGCCTCGGTCAAGTCATGACATTTTCAACTACTTAATATATGTTCAAAATCTGGACAGTGAAAAAGGAAGATGGAAAAATAATTGATGCAGCCAAGTTACGGTGTTGGCAAGGAAAATTAAATATAACATAGACATCCAGAATAACTAATAAAATGCAGCCAGAATGTTCTTTGGAAGCACGGGTGATGAGATTTATCTCATGTATTTTGGACATGCTACCTCAGGGATCGGTCACTGGAGAAGGACGTTGTGCTTGGTTGGGGGTGAGAGGAAATAAAGAAAGATCCTCAAAGAGATAGATGGACAGTGTGGCTGCAACGATGAGTTCAGCATAATAATGATTTTGAGGATGACACAGGACCTGGCAATGTCATATATGAAGTTGCTATGTGTCAGAACTGATTGAATGGCAGTAGCAACAATCACATTCTTCAATAAAAAGAGTCTTGATGGTGCTACAGTTAAGCATTTGACTGCTGAACCTACCTAGTAGCTCATCAGAAGGATCTGGTAATTTGCTTCCATAAAGATTGCAGCTTTATTACATGTAAAGAGAAAAGCGTAATTTATATCTGATAAGACGTTGGATCATTGGTTTAGTGTTCTGAGAGGATGAAAAGTTAATTCTTCCTCATACTGAATCCATGAATTATAGAATTGAACCACCTCATGGGGTTATTTTAACTGTAATCTTTATGGAAGGATGTCATTAAGCCTTTCTTCTACAGTTCTGCTGGGTGGATTCCAACTATCAACTACTAGACTAGTAATAAAGTGGAAAGGATGTGTTCCTCCCTGGGGCCTTCCCTAAAGAGATAGCAGTTACAAAATTAACTAAGTAGACAATGAAACAAACGACAAATACCATCAGAAACACAATACTTGACAATAGCTTGGACTAACCCTGTAGCTGCTTCTGATTCCTGAGTGTTTACTATGCATCAGTCTCCAAGAGTAGAGTAACAGCTCGTCTACAGCCAAGATTTCACAAGACCATGATGGAAATCAGAAAATGGAGGCCTTGCCTTTTCATGTGACATAACATTAAAAGATAGGGATCTGATTCTAATTTTCGGCAAGGCTTGACTTAGTCTCTCCTTAAAATTTAGATGATTTCTCTGTTTAGGATTTCTAAAAAAGAATGCTTGACAAGTTAGACAGTAAACATGTATCTCATTAGCTCCTTGAAAATGTCAGATTCATTTTCACATTCAGAGATTTAATGATGTGTTCCTGGATGTTTTCATATAAGTAACTATTTTCTACCTAATTTTAGAACACTGGAAGGTGCAAAAATTCAATCTTCTCAATTCAGGAAACTGATACTCTCTGTCAATATGTGGAAGGATATATATAAAGATATGAGTGCATTTATGATTATGTGGTTAGATACACATGATTGTGTGGGATGCAGCCACAAGCTGAAACAGCAATGATTGTAAGATGTTTCAGAATTGGGCAGTGTTTTGATCCACTGTACATAAAATTGCTATGAATTGGAACAAAATGGAAGGCTCCTACAAACAACAACAACCAAAGAGTATATTTTTCTTATAATTGGAGATATCATAATATAATCTTGATATGTCTGTGTCAACCTGCTCTCAGAATTCTGATTAATATCTTCCTTCCTAAGCATATAAGGAGTACAGGTAATGTAAATGAATTATTCCCCCCGATCCATCTGTTTCTTATCCAAGATAATTAAATATGAGCATTTTATTTTTATCCTACTGACTACATTTACACAGTCCACTTTACAAGAAGAACAAGCACCCTCTTTCATTCTTTTTAAGCACTTTTATTGAGATAGATACTAAATTGCTAAGAAATGCAATGACTTAAGATTGAAATTTAATTCACACATGAAACAAGGTAAAACTGCAACGCACCTAGTCTGGTTGACCAACAGCTCTGTGACGCTTTTTTGCCAGGCTCCTGCTCTCCATCTTTATGCCCCATCACAATATTAGTAGATGCAACAACAAGAGCTAGGGTCTTCATTGGCACAGTTGGTGCTACATTATTGCCATAGCAGGAATACAGAAGTCTAAAGAAAGGTAAACGAGAGGAAGATCAGAGTAAGAACTGCCTTTCTAACAAAGGCACACCTGATTTATCTTCATATTTTATCAGTGGGAACTTAAGTGCAGAACAATACCTAGGGTTATTGGAGAAAAAAATAAAAGTATTTTAAACCTATACAGCCAAGAACCTATAAAGGGGTGATGGATTTATGGGACCAACTATCAAAATGACAAATTCTCTCTCTGAAACCACAACAGAACTCCTAGCAGTGGAGTCAATACCAACAAGTTCCGAGAATGTGATCTTTACAGAAGTAGACACCTGTCTCTCATGGGGCAAGTGGTGGATTGGAGTAGCCAGCCTCTTGGTTATCAGCCTAATAGCAGCCACTGCGCAACAAGGGCTTCCTTTGAAGTTCTCCACAGAGTGACAAATATCTGTGCCCTGTTTCTTGCAACAAATTGTACTAATTTCCATTCCAAAGTGCAAAATCAGAGACCACACACATCCATTTCAAAGCCCAGAATCTGTGCCTAATGGGTTAATTAGATACAATCCCTCTGCCCTCGATTCTTCCCTACACCTCCAACTGGCACAACCAGGTATGTTTAACATTTATCAGAGAAAGGTTAGAGAGCTAGAAATACTACCTGCAGAAATATAATGACCTACTTGGAGGATATATTTGCAAACACTAGCTTCAAATTTTGATAACTTTGTTTAATAAATGTGGTTATGATTTTGTAGCAATATTTTCTGATGGATACACAAATTATAAGAAATTATACCCATGGTTAAAAAAATGTGGGATTGTTTGTCTTTTAAACAGTTTATGATAAGAGCAAGCTGCAATTAGAAGCTAAAACCTCCAACTCCTGATACTTAGCCCAGGCGTACAAACTCCCTTTCTTCATGTGCCTGTCTTACAGACCATGATATGACAGATGACCTACAAATAAAATCTCCACTCAGTCATCCCTGATCATCCTCCTCTTCCACAGGTCTTCTATCTAAAGTGTAGTCTGAAATGAAGCAGGCGGCTCTCAGGAGAATGAATTGCAAATAAGTCATTGACAATCACTGGCATCAATTTGAGGTTGTTTAGCTCAAATAGGTACACAGAGCCTGATATATATGTGGGAGGAATGACTCCAGTAGCCATAACCACTTGAACTTGAACTGACACCTTGAATGTTGATGCAGGAAGAATACAGGCTTGCCAAAGCATGTAGCCCAAGGAAGGGTTTAATATTGGGAATGAAAACAATATCCTCTGGTAGATTCTGAGCAAAATAACTAATTAAAACACTGGGAAGCACTTATGAGCCAATCTATAATAATGAGGAACTGTTTTGTTTTGTTTTCTGGGAAGAAACCGAACAGATTGCTTTTGATGAGTTTTTAAAAAGTCATCAACTAGATTAATTTATAAGAAGAATCACCTTGTTCTCTCTCCTTCTGGGCAATTCTCTTTATTTTCTGGGATTATCGTCATT
This sequence comes from Echinops telfairi, assembly GCF_000313985.2. Lineage (NCBI taxonomy): Eukaryota > Metazoa > Chordata > Mammalia > Afrosoricida > Tenrecidae > Echinops > Echinops telfairi. Next base: position 3,367,196 of record NW_022111301.1, on the reverse strand, counting down.
TTTTCCTGGATCGTTTGTGATCTCCTCAGAAGCGTCTGCATTCTCTTTGAATAGAAGACTGCTTCACAGGTAACATCTTGCATTGACAGGAGGCTTAAAATTGTTCAAGAGACAAACAATTTCACATTTTTTAACCATGGATATAATTTCTTAGTAATTTTGTGTATCAGTCAGCAAATATTACTACAAAATCATAGCCACAATTATTAAACATAATTATCAAAATTTGAAGCTGGCGTTCCCAAATCTATCCTCCAGGTAAGTCAATATCTCTCTCTAATCCTTCCCTGAAGAATTCTGAGTTTTTTTCGCTACTTACACAACCTCCAAAACAGCAGTTTTAGCATTCTTGAGGGACTCAAAGCATGTGCTATTTCAATATTCTTTGAATTTAAGAAAGAAAGTAAGTCTAAAGAGGTAAGGTTAAGGCTGCATGATGCATAGAAAGTTTCTCAATGAAATCCTCAAAGGACAATCCGCGATGCTCCAAGACTGTGCAGATACATTGCTGTTCTGGAAAAACAAACTTCTTGAAATAATCTTCTTGGCTTGTTTCTCACTAATCCAGTATTTCATTTATTTAAAACTTCTTCCTAATAAGTCTCTGTGATCATCCTTTATCCTTGGAAAGAATATACCCAATTACTCCTTGGGAATAAAATTAAACTCACTATAATCTTCTGATCTGACCTATCCATTTTTAAAGTAAATCTTTTTGAAGCTGCTGTTTTCATTGGTCTCTGGATTATAATAACAAATCCATGAATCGTCCCCATTTTAAACTTATTTTATAAAATGTCCTTTATTAGCTTTGACCCTGTTTAAAAGCTTGATGAGGTCTTTGAGCCAGTTCACCTTTGTGAAACATTTCAACATTTATCTAACTGAAAGCTTGCTGAAGCCAAGATGTTGCCTAAAAATTGAATATGCAGAAACATGTGAGATCCTAACTTTATTAGCCATCACCTGAAAGGTAATTTTATAGTTTGCTTCTGCCAGTATTTCGATTATAGCTAGAGTCTCTTCATTCATTGAGGTTGATGGTCTTCTGTCTTGTAGCGCATCTTTCAGAGTAACCCGAGCATTCTAAAAACTCTAGATCCATGAATGCTATTTTCAGGTGGGGAGACATTCCTATAACCATGTTGAAAAGATTTAAAGAGTTGGAAAGATGCGGACTTGTGTCTTGTTAATTTTTTTTGTCCTATCTTAGCCTTGATCTCAAATTTATCTTTTTTGTGGAACAGATAGATTCATTTTTAAGGAGCCCTAATGGTATTATTTATAGTGACCTTATTGGACAGAATAGAACTTCCCCTATGGGTTTTCCAGGCTGTCGATCTTCACAAAAGTAGAAAGCCTCCTCTTTCTCCTGTGAAGTAGATGGTGGTTTTGAACTACTGAACCTGTGGTTAGCAGCCCAACTCATAACAACCCTCTATACTAAAAGGGTGCCTAAGAGTTGGAATTAACCAGATGGCAATGAATTGGTTGGTTTAAATGATATTATTACTGACTGTGTTAGCCTGGGTATACTAGAGAAACAAATTCACAGAAACTCATATGCATATAAAAGAGGTTGTACATTCAGAAAGCATCCCAACCCAGTGCTGTCCAAGCCCATAAGTCCAACATCAGCCCATATGTCTGACACCAATATACAAAGTCCTCCTCAATCTCACAAAACACATGCAATGATGCCAACTGCAGGAGGAAAGCCAAATCAGTAAGCATGTAAGCATCTCAGCGCTGGCAGTGGTCCCCGTGCGGGCTGCTCCAGCACCCAGGGCTGCATCAGGGTAGGTCCATATGGCTTCTCCTCAGGGATATCTTGCAGGAAATGAGCCTTGCAAGCTGAAGCAGGGAACTGGCTAATGCAGCTGCACCCTGGTTTGACCATCAGGAAGCAAGAGACCCGAGAACCGGAAAGGCAAGGCTCACAGAGCCATTTTTCTCTCTGCTCTTACAATTAATCCCACGAGTGTTTATTGGGCAGGTTGGCACAATAAACCTTAACTATCTCACAGACCTAACTTACCTTTGGCCTCCCGCTGATCAGAGACATATTTAGATATATTTGTTTTGTTTTTGTTTGGGGTGGGTGTGAATGAACTCATGCTTGTAGGAAACAGAACCCTATTAATAATATTTTTTGATTTACCCTAAAATTGTCTCAAAAATACAGGGGTCTCCTCACTTCTTTTCTCCTACTCAAGAGTGACATACCAGAAATAAATCCAAATATTCTTTTGCAAACACATTTCTGAGGCCTAATTTGAAAGACTTGGATGCACTAATATTGAGTAGAAGGCAAAATGCATAACATGATATTATTCACAGATTGATACCTTTCTTTGCTTGAAAAACAGTAATTGGAAGTCTTCACAAATGTGCTGAGTGCTTTTTTATCTTCCTGGTATTTTATGAACACAACCTGATCTGGATTTTCTGATCCTGAAAAATCTCATATTTTTAATGTAACTTTCTAACTTATATTAAAAACAAGTCAATGCATGCCTGAGATCATCTACTGCACATAACTTGCAATACGTACCAATCGTCACATAATATACATGCGCAGTATGGTTCTCTACAACCATTTTATCAAAGGTTTCTCTTAGCCTGGGGTCCTTTAAGAAGCAAATTCAGTATATGTATATTGTTGTTGTTAGGTACTACCTAGTCGATTCCTATGCATACAGCCCTACGTACGACAGAAAGAAACCCCACCCAGTCCCGCACCATTCTGACAAGTGCTCTTGTGTTTGTGCCAATGTTCCAGTCAGGGTGGTACTGCATCTGGTCAAGGGTCCTCCTCTTTTTTCACCAGCCCTCTACCAAACATGCAGTCTTTTTTGAGGGACTCGCCTCTCCTGACAGCATGTCCAGAGTAGGTGAAGTGAAGTCTCAGCATTCTTGCTTCTCAGGAGCATTCACGTTCCTATTTTCCCAGACACATTGGTTTGTTCTTTCGGCAGTCCATGGACATTTCAATACTCTTCCCTAGCAACTAGCACCATAATGCAAATACAAGAATTCTCCTTCAGTCTTCTTTATTCAATGGCATGGATTGGCTGAGGCACACCTTACTCCTCAAAGTAACATCCTCATTTTTTCAAAACTGTAAAGACGTCTTGCGCAACACATTTACCCAATGCAACCTTTTGACTGCTGCTTCCATGAGCAATGACTGTGGAGATGGCAGCTAGTTCTTTTTTGATACAATGATTCTGTGTATTCTTTCCATCTTCTCTTGGTGCTTCGTGCATAATTCAATATTTTGCCTATAGAATCTTTGAAAATAACAATTCAAGGCTTGAATTTTTCTTGTTTTTTTTTTCAGTTTCAGATATACTTCCCCTTTGGTTTGCTAATTCTTGGTTCTTGCAAATTTTATTATAATATTTGCCTTTTTTTCCCTCAAGATGCCCCTTGAAAATATCTATTCAGCTCCTTGATTTTGGCCTTTCTTCCCTTTGCTTTAACTGCTCTACAATTAAGAGCAAGTTTCAGAGATTTTTGTGCCCCCCCCTCCCCTGGGATCCACTTTGATCTTGTTTTCCTATTTCATCTTTTTCATGATCGTTTCTTTCTTCATGAATAATGGCATTGTTTTTGACCCTTGTGGATTTGTTTTAATTTTCTTCAGCTTTATCCTGAATTTGCATTTGAGCAATTTATGGTCTGTTCAAGAGTGAGCCTTGGGTATGGTTTTAGCTGCTGATATTAGCTCCTCCATCCTGTCTTCTCAAAGATATAGTCAGAAAACAGCATGCCTCTCTTGCTCCATGAACCATACTTACCTAACCTTGCTCTGTGAGACTTCTTTTGTTTCTGCAAATGAAGAAGGATAGGAAAGGACAGGGATTTGATGAAAGAGAAGAGGTGAAGAAAAAAATCCCAAAAACATCGTAGGTGCTGTCAGTCATCCAAAATATGAGTTTGAAAAATGTTTCCAAGAATGGAATTGTAGATTTGACAAATATATTAAGTGCAATGGAGAGTACTTTGAAGAAGATAAGGTTATTTAAAAAAACAACAAAAACTACACAGTTTTGAAAAAATATAATGGCTTGGGGGGTTTAGCTTTCGTTTAGCTTGAATGTCATTATTGATGTGTGCAGTTTGTTGCTGTCATCTTGTTGTATGTTTTTTGGTTTGGGTGGGGTTTGTTTGTGGTTTTATGGCTCTGCTATTGCTCTATATCTGTGTGGTTTTTAGTACTCTTTTCAATGTCTTGGTTTCTGAGTGCTGGTGTCTGGTATGATGCTCTCAGGATTGCCTGCTGTTATTGTTCACTGTCCATAGTTTTCTCAGTAACATTTTTCTATGATAATGGTCTTGATTTTTTTGAAATTCCTTTAATTTTTCCTAGTCTGGAAATATCTCTTTCCCTCATATTTGAGGGATAATTTTGCTCAGTATAGGATTCTTGGTTGGCATTTCTTTTTCTTTCAGATTTGAGAAGTCTGAAATAATTCTTACTGGTTTTCCTTTGTAGGTGACCATTCTTTTTCCCCTAGCTTCCCTCAGGATTCTCTGTTTCTCCTTAAATTTGGAGAATTTGACTCCAAAATGTTGCTATGTTGTTTCTTCAGGGTCTTTCCTCTATTTTCTTCCTCTTTGTGGTGGTGTTTGCATCTTGGCTGTGATCCACAGGACAGCAGTTCAAAACCACCAGCAGCTCCATGTGAGAATGAGGAAACTGACTGCTACTGTAAAGACTCACTGCCCCAGAAATGGATGCAGGCAGTCTGCTCTGTCCTGCAGGGTAGCTATGAGTGGGCATGAATTTGACGCCAGTGTTTGCTTTGGGTTTTGTTCATGGTGTTGTAGATGTTCTCTTCCATGGCTTTTTGTCATATTTTCCCCATAGATTTTATGGTTTATCTCATTCCAGAGTCCCAAGGAGACATAGGCTGTTAATCCTGATGGTATCCTACATCATTCTCATAATCTCTTTGGATTTCTTTTTGTTTTATGTTGCTTGTTTTCCTCACTGGTTTTAGTCAGATGAATTGTCTTGAAGTTTACCCATTCAATTATCCTTTTCTTCCATTCTATTACTTAGGCCCATTTGTCACATTGTCTAATTCTGTAAGATATGGAATTCCATTTGATGTAAACTTTCTACATTTTCAGTTTTTTTCTGTTTTCTCATGAATATTTCCTACATATACACTGAAGGCATCTAAATATTATTCTTCTGTGTCCTCTTTCCAATGATTCCATGACCTATTTTTCTGATTAATTCATTAGCTTTGAGTGGCTCTCATTTATATATTTTTGTTTTGTTTTTCCTGAGTGTGTGTGTGTGTGGTGTGCTCCATAATGGCACCTGGGGATCATTATTAATGGTGCATGGTCTAATGGGTGATTGGCTATATCAAATATTATGAAGGAGGAAAAATAGGAGCCATAAAACAAAAAATGGGTAGTGGTGAGAGAATGATAGTGATAAGTCAGGGAATAGGAGTGGAGAACAAGAGAGAAAAGTAAAAAGGCAGAGAAAAAAATAGAAAAGAAAATAATGGAGTGTATGAAGAAATGAAAAAATTTATAAACATGATACAAAATAGATTGTAAGAGAGGTTGCAAAACTTAACAGATATTGTGAAACTGTTTCACACAGAAAAGGAGATTAAATTCCAGAAAGAGACAGCGAGTTGGGAAAGAGAAAAATGCGAGCAATCAAACAAGAAAAATGTATTTAATATGTTCAGAGAAAGAAGTAGAATTAAAGTAAAGTTATATGCACTTCTGTGCATGCTTATTTCGTTGGCTGGGGTATAGGTGTCATCAGAGGCAGGGAAGATGGGAGGAGAAAGGAAGTAAGAAGAAAAAGGAGGGAAAGGATTGTTTCGATGGAACACGGGGGCCAAGTTGTGAGGGCTTTTGCATTGAGCATCTGCCATGGCCTGTTATCTGTGCTGGGCAACTGGAGACTTGCAATGTGGTGGAGTAGCAAGGGCAGAGGTGGGGAAACGTGCACGCGGTGGGTCTCAGTTGGTCCTCCATGGTGCATGTGCGCCAGGGACTAGAGTTAACTGAATTGACATGGGCTTGGGTCAGCGGTGAAGGCGAAGCCCTGGAGCAGTGTGCACTCCTGATGAGCAAGTTCCCAGGGGCTGCCTGAGGCTGTCTGTAGGAGGCGCTGAACTCCATTTGAAGGCTGCACTATCTCTGCCTGTTGCTCAATCCATTCCTGCAAATTCTGGCTTTGAGAAACCTTGGTCTGCTTAGCTTTTAAGTTGCTTTTATGGATTCCAGGGAGTGCAGGCTTTCTTTCTCGTTTGGAGTTTGGGGGGTCATTGCTGAGAAGGTTCTATGTGGTGGTCCTCCTCCTCCGGAAGTCTTCTATTCATTCTTGTCCTTTAATCCTTACATTTACCACTACAATTTGACTCAAATTACCATGAGATTACATCTCTCAGATTTTGATATCTATTAATAGCCTCTTTCTTCAGTTCTAAATGTTCTAAAATTCCTTATGTGATTTCATTAACTACTTAGACATGTGTTTTATATTTTTCAAGTGGATATTTGTTTGTTCTCTGCCTTCTCTTTTTTAAAAGATATTCTGTTGTACTCTATTTGTATGATATTATTTCTTTGTTTCTAAAAACTTTCTTTGTGGAATAGAGGAAAGAACTAGAAGGCAAAGGGCATTTATAGAGGTCTAAATACAGGTATGTACATATGTAAATATATTTATATATAAAGACAGAGAAATACATTTATGTGCATATATTTAAAGGTTTGGTATTAAGGTAGCAGATGGACATTGGGGCTCTCTACTCAAGTACTCCCTTGACGCAGAAGCACTTTGTTCTATTAACCTGGCATTCCATGATGCCCACCTTCCTTACACAATTGCTGAAGACAAAGCAGGTGCATAGCAAATGTGGCAAAGAAAGCTGATGGTGCCCAGCTATCAAAAGATAAATGATGCTTGGTGTCTTAAAGGCTTGAAGATAAATAAGCAGTCATCTAGCTGAGAAGCAACAAGTGCACATGGAAGAAGCATACCAGACTGTGTGATCATGTGGTGTCGATGGGATCAGGTATCAGGAATCAAAGACCCTGAACAAAAAAATCATATCATTGTGAATGAGGGGGAGTGTGGTGTGGAGACCCAAAGATAACTGGACACCCCCTCACAGAAGGGTCACAAGGAAGAGAGGAGCCTGTCAGGGTGCAGTATAGCACTGACAAACATACAACATTCCTCTAGTTCTTTAATGCTTCCTCCCCGCCACTATCATGACCCCAATTCTACCTTACAAATCCAGCTAGACCAGAGCATGTACATGGGTACAGATAAGAGCTGGAAACACAGGGAATTCAGGACCTTTAAACCCCTCAGGACCCATATTAAGAGTAGTGATACCAGGAGGGGAAGGGGAAGGTGGGGGAGAAAGGGTACAATGGATCACAATGATCTACATACAACCCCCTCTAGGGGGACGGACAACAGAAAAGTGGGTGAAGGGAGACATTGGTCAGTGTTAGACATGAGATAATAATAATAATTTATAAATTATCAAGGGTTCATGATGGAGTGAGGGTGAGGGAGAGAGGGAAAAAAATGAGGAGCTGATACCAAGGGCTCAAGTAGAAGAAAAATGTTTTGAGCCACCAGTAAAATGATTAAAATAAATAAATTAATTAAAACTTTCAGAATAAAACATGATTAATTTTACACTTGATCTTAGCCAAAAGGCCGAGAAGCGATCACATGATTAATTTTAAATAGATGTTTGTGTCCTCAAAATATATGTTCCTTATCATGTGGGCTAAGAACAATATCTATTTATTTTATATACTCTGCTAATTGTTTTATTAAAAATCTTGAATACACTACCTGAAAAATCTAACGTACTCTGTAATATTTGATGAACTTTATGTTTATACGTGATGAATCAAAGTGCGGTAAAAATTTTTTTTCACTTTTGAAGATGTCACCTTATAATTCTGTGTTGCTCAGTTTGATTATGTGCCCTGGTGGCATAATGGGTTATATACATTGTTCTGCTAACTTCTGGGTAGGTAGTTCAAATCCACCAGTCATTTTATAGTAGAAAGATGAGTGTTTCTACTTCCAAAACACTTTATAGCTTCAGGAACTCACGGGAACAGTTCTACTGTATCCTGTAGAGTTTCTATGATTGAGAAAAGAATGGGAATGGTTTTGAATATTTAAATATTTTAAAGCTATCTGTGGCATTTTACAAAATTCATGACTTCTGTATATCCTTGGTGGATGTTTACTGTTATGGTTGTCCCCAATTGCATTTAAACTGCTATTGCCAGAGTGAATCTTTCTTCTCTCTCTCTCTCTCTCTCTCACTCTCTCTCTCTCTCTCTCTCCACCCTCCCCTTTCCACCATCCCATATATCTCTATGTTCAGTCTTTGTACTTTTATATTTTGTGCATCTCTCTGAATAAACTTGCAAAAGTTTGCAGAGCAAATTAGTTTTTGAGTTAGTTAATTGTGCCAGCCTGGCTGATAATCACATGTGGGGCTGGTTGAAAGGCGGAGGGATAAATGGGTGGTGAAGCCTCGCCTTTCTAGTTCTCGGGTCTCTTGTTTTGTGATGGTTGCATCGGGTGCAGCTGCCGTAGCAGTTCCCTGCTTCAGCTTGCAAGATTGACGTCCTACAAGACATCCCCAAGGAGAAGCCGCATATTCTATCTCGATGCAGCCCTGGGTGCTGGAGCAGCCGTGTGAAGACCCCTGCTAGTGCTGAGATGCTTATTCGTTTACTGACTCAGCTTTCCTCCTGCAGTCGGCATCATTGCCTCTGTTTTGTGAGGTGGAGGACTTTGTGGACTGGTCTTGGGTTAATGTTGGACTTGTGGGCTTGGGCAGCATTGGGTTGGGATGTTTTCATGGTGCACCTTTTCTTTACACAAAACTCTCCCTTATACATTAGTCGCTGTGGATTTGTTTCTCCAAAGTACCCAGACTAATACAGTTTTCATTCAATTATATATGCATATTTTGGTTCTCTAATACTAGTGGCAATCACTTTAATATGACATTTCTCTTTCTACTTCATCACTGGGTTTCCCATTTTCATTTTGCCTTTCTTTAAAGATAATTCCAGAGAGTAGGTTCAGTTTGAGGTCTGTATGATGTCTAAATATCATGTTCTCAGGATTTTCCCCAGGCATATCATGTGGTAGTTACATAATCTGATGTCAGTTTGAGGATTCTGGGAACTCCTGTTTTTCCTCCTTGGAGGTAGGAGATATTGTCTCCCTCTGCTCACTCCCTAGGAGACTCTCTACAGACAAGACTCAAGACTGAGAAACACTCTATTGTGAAGACACATGGCAGTATGCTGATAGATCCCATGCCCTGGGAACTGGAGGAGCCACCTGGAGACCCTGGAGCCACCTGTAGGCACCTGTAGACCCCTTGCCAATGCTTCTACCACCACTGGATCCACAAGACTTTCCACCCACTGGCCTGTGATCTTCCTGCCTTTGGTGTCATTACATATGTTTCATGAGTCTGAAGAGACCTTTAGATTTCTATAGGACATATGGACTACCGGATTTATAGATTGATCTGAACTGGGCTGGGATTTTTTTTCAATATTCAATTGCTCTTGTATATAAAGCTCTTTCTTATACACATATGAGTATCTATGACTTTGTTTCCCTAGTCTCTGCAGACTAACACATATCATACAAATTAGTCTTATATTTTTTATTATATTGAATTTTTGCCCTACGTTATTTTCCCACTCTGCCCTTGAGTGGGATCTTGATTAATGCACTCAGTAGGGTAGCCCGGCACCATCAACTTCTGGTCCCAAGATAGTGGTGACTGAGGTTCATTTTATCCATTAGTTTTTCTGGAATATTTAATTCCTTGAGTCTTTGAATTAGTTCACTCATTTTTGTTTGGGGAGAAACCAATTATTACATCTTAGATGGACACTCAGAGGCTTTTAAAATCTGTCACTATTTCCCAATGTAGGGGGTAAGACATGGTCTTTGTGGATTACTTTAGATTAATTGACCTAGATGTACCCCATAACTATGTTTCAAATCTCCCAAGTGCAGTGACTCGTTATCTCAAATTATTTCATAGGTTTCTATAAAGTTTTTATAACTTTACTCCATAAAAAATTTCATATCTTTGCCCTCTAGTATATACATGGATGCATTTGTAGCTCATACAGATCTTATTGTGAAATATTTCTAAAATGTTTTGTTCATTTTGATCCTATACATTTTAATATGTATATTGTTGACATTCATCAGTATAACTAATATCTATCTAAATATAAAACTTCATAAATTAGTACATCCATAATCTATAGATCTATCAGTAGGTAGATAGGTAGATAGATGATGTCTTAATTTCTTAGTTCATTGTTGTTTATTACTCAGAATTTTTGAGTCATCTAATTTCTTTATCTATTCTTTCTTTTCTCCTTCTTGAAATAAATCCTGTGGGGCTATGGTTATTTAAATTTTACATATCTTAAAATGTATATATTTACTTTGATTCATGACATAATTTCATTCATGGGCATAAATATCAGTATACACTTACTTTATAAATACATTAGAGATACCCCACCCCTCCCACCAGTATTCCAACACTGCTTGTTACTAAAAATAAAGAAGAAAATATTAAAAACTGGAACAAATATAAATGGTTTCAAAAGGGAGCTCACATGAAAAGGCATCGTATTTTAACCTAAATACTTCAGTAGTAATTCACCCTAAAATTCACTCTGCCTGACAGCAAAGCCATTAACTTCCCTGGTTCATTGTCAGAGGGGATTCACCAGAGGCTTAGTCCACACGAGGACACTGCAAATAGATTTTGTGCTTTCATTGTCACCCATAGCCCTCTGCAAAGTCAGGTGTTCCAAATTCAATATTAAATACCATTCCCTCCTCTGCTTTTGGACTTTATTATTTAAAATCCTTGGATCACACAATCTGGCATGCTTTTTCCATGTGTACTGAGCTAAGGCCTCACTTAGATAGTTGTTTGGGATTAGTCTCTGTTTTATTTTGTCCTTTTTGTTAAGTTTCTTTTTGTTTTGTATGTTTTCTTGTATATGAAATCAAGGATGATTAAATCTATACAGACAGTAAATGAACTAGTAGTTTACTAAGGGCATGGTTTACAGTGTTGGTGAACAATACTGAAAGTTCCATGAACTTTCAAAAAGAACAAATAAATATGTCTTGGAAGAAGTACAGGCAGAATTCTCCTTAGAGGCAAGGATGTCCAGGCCTCCTCTCACGTACTTGGACATGTTGTCGGGAGAGACCAGTCCTTGTAGAAGGACATCCTGCTTGGAAAAGTAGAAAGGCAGCAAAACGGAAGAAGGTCTTCAACAGGATGGAATGAGACAGTGACAGCAACGATGAGCTCCAACATATGAACAATTGTGGGGATGGTGCAGGACCAGGCTGTGGTTCATTCTGTTGTACAGAATGAAACCGGTAGGGTAGCTACCAGTAGTCACCACCTTGCTGGCACCTAACAAGGGGCATGTTAGCGTAGGTTGGGGGTGAATAGGGAGTGACCAACCAATGCAAGAAAGAATAAATGTCTTAAAATTTATAAGGGTTATGATTACATACTTTATTTACTAGGATTTAACTATTGATTGTATGATACATGAATTATGTGTACAAAAAACTGTTGTATGCTTTCTTTAGAGATAATCCTACTTTCTTTGGAAATTATAAGGAGTTTTCTCTTCATCTTTCTCATTCTGAAACTTCTCTATGACCTGGTAGGTGAACAGACTTCTCTCAATATATCCTTAACATTTGTTATAGATAAATAGATAGATATAAATATAGTCATATTGAATTATTTGCCTATGATTTTCATGCCCAGAATTATTCCCTTGTACATCATATTCAACTTTTATTGAATTTGAAAATTTTACTATGAAAAGTATATTTATTCTTCAAATCTGTAGCACTGCGGTGATGTCACCTTACATTAAAGGGCACTTCTGTCCATGTCAGTGTCACTCCCACCCCATGATTGGGTAGGACCCTTCAAATAGGGTTTTTGAGACCCCGATAGAGAGGGTTAGTGGTAGAAGAATGAGGTTTCTCAGAAGTTAAGAAAGGGAAACGGGTACCATTAAGAAAGAACCATCCCCAGGGGAATGAGTGCTTGTGAGATCCCTTTCTGTGGTGGAGGCACAGAGACCCTGAGAAAAAGAAAGGAAGCCAGGCCACAACAGAGAAGAGAGGTGGATGAACGAAGAGCAGACACCACGATTCTCTGAGGCAACACAGAAGGAAGGCTTCCCAGCTCGTGGAACAGAACAAATCATAGGCCAAGGGAACACTGTTGGAGAGTCTGAGAACCAGACAGGCATGGACTGGTTGAGAAGAGACACTGCTTTTGAAAGAAGACTGCATTCTTTATGTTTTCTGGTCTTGACCTCTTCACTTCCCTAACAAAGCTCTATACTAATGAATATTATCTGTGAGTTCTGTGTGGCCATTGCAATAGATTGTCAATAGAGAATGCCTTGGAAAAATGGTTGGTTTTAGAATAGGGTCAAAGGAGGCAGGAGACTGGAGGCACGTCTCTTCTCTGCCTCATGGCCCTGGGCCATGGCCAGTGAGATACTGGATTCTCCACCCTAGAGAAGGTGGATTAGGTTAGATGTGGCCTCAATGCCATTTAGCATAATAGTATATGAGTTATATTGGAACTATACTAATTTTTGTTTGTTTTATACAAGAACATTGAGTGCAATGGTTTATTACTTCCTTTAAGGGCGTTCTGCTAGATCTTGCATTTTTTTTATTCACTATTACCATTATATGTGAAATCCATTGTTTCTGTTACTTTCACATTTTTGAAACCTCATTTTCAAATATTCTAAAATTTAAGCTAAGATTAAAGTAAAAATTATAAGCTGTCATCCAATTTTGCTTTTCCTCATTCTCCAGTTTGAATTTGGCCTAGAAATTCTAGTGGGCTGAAGGGAAGCGGTATATTATTTCCCTGGTACATCCACTGCTTCTATTTACCTACCTGTGCCTTCTCCAGGGCTGGGCATTGGGGGAACAAGTGGGACAACTTGGGAAGGTACTACTGGGAAGGTACTACTGACCAGTGGTTTTGTAATACAGCATCGGTATCCTTTGTAAGACACATATATTCACGTGTCAGTTTTAATTTGTCATGAGGTGCATTGTGAATTGTTTGGAAATGTTCCTCATTTTCCATGAAAACCTCCAACAGTGTCATTCGTCTGCATAGGTAATGAAGCCCTTTTAAGTTGACCACTGTTAACAGATTTTTGTACTTTCAGAGCTCGTCGCCTGTTCCTGCAACCCTGTAATTACAGATGACCCCATCCAAGCATCACTTTGCGGCGCTTCCTAGGCAGGTGCAGGCAATTCAGTTTAATGCACACTGCAGGGCGAGCTAAAGCTTCTCAGCGGACTCCTCTCCAATGACCATATGAAAGGCCAGTCAATGGAATGAACAGGTCAGTCTTACCACTTTGCAGACCACCCTTCCCAGTCTCACTGGCTCCTGAGATTCCCTGAGATAGACTTGAAGTAAGTGAGAACCCTCCACGCTCATCAAAAAGGAAACTAGGGAGACTGCTAGCTAGGACCCTGAAACTTCTCTTTCAAGTCAAATGCATTTTTGCTCTTAAAATCTACTGAATAGGTCATCTTCGGTAAATAAATTTGTGAGGTGGGTGATGAGCTAAAAATGATAGATCTAGTATGGGATATCTTTTAACAAACCCTGCATAGATATTTTGCATAGTTTTTTTAATTTTATTTTTTTACCAATGTCCATTGTGGCTGTTACAACATCTCTGGTCAACTTGAGTGAAGGGGTGGAGTCTAGCCTGCCAATCCGGTCGCAGCTTGATGACCTTATTTGGAGGCTCACTGGAGATGAATAGCTCCCTGGAGGCCAGATGTACTCTCCCTGCTACGCCTTCCATTCACAAGCCACATGGAGCTACGCTGATGGAGCCAGAGCTGGAGGAGCCATGTGGAGACTCACGCCAGCGCTGAGATGCTACCACCACCACAGGATCCATGAGACTTTCCATCCTCTGACCTATCATCTTCCTGCATTCAGGGTCATTGCATGTGCTAGGTGAGTCTGAAGAAGAATTTATAGACTAGATCAGCATATGGGCTAATATCAGACTTACGGACTTGCTTTGGACTGGGCTGGGATGTTTTCTTAATATACAATTACTCTTCAAAATAAATCTCTTTCTTATACACATGTGAGCGTGTATGAATTTCTTTCTCTAGTTAACCCAGACTAACACATCCATCCATTAATATGCTAACTCCTCATTTCAGTTTGTGGTGTTGATACCTGTGCTCAAGTTGATTCTAACTTCTGGAAACCTCGTATGCTACAGAGCGAAACTGTTTCATAGGGTTTTCACAGCTATAATCTTATGGAAGCAGATTGCCAAGGCTTTTCTTCCGTGGGTTTACTGGGTGGCTTTAAACTGCCAGCCTTTACATTAGCAGTCAAGCACAAACTTAACACCATGGATTCAATGAAATTGTCAATAAATAGTCAAGCATACATAGAAAGGGGAAAAAGGCAAAAATTTTATTTAATCTTCAAAATAGATATATAATTTTGGTTTATTCTGTATATTTTCTATAAGGAGAAAATGAGAGGAATACTGAATTATTTTTACAGACTTACATGCCTGATATGGATTGGAGCCAAGATTTGAATAAGGAGCTGAAAATTAGAATTCAACAAAAACGGAATATATATATATATATATATATATATATATATATATATATATATATATACTTTACTCTGAAAAAATGAATACATATTAATGAAAGACACATGTTTTCATTTGCTTAAAAAAGCATATGGTCACAAAGCACATTTTCATTTTACTACACACGTTACTCATGCAAAAGTTAAAATTTAATTTATGTTTTCCCTTGCTTATGTGTTGGTGCTAATGCACTAAGATAAAGAACTGTTCTGGATTTAATACATATCTTTTCCCTCAGTGCTTTTCCCTAAGAATTACCAAAGAGAAGAAATACCTATTAGGCTTTAAAATATATATTTAGTTATAACCAAAGTTGTAACTTCATTTTATGTTATTATTAGAAAGGATGAAATAAAATTCATTATTTGTCTGATTTTGCATTTTGGAACTAATCCTTGAAGGAAACAAATCATTAAAAACTACACTGTTTTATAAAAGTTATCCATAACCAAAGTTCATCTTGTTGCTCTCCATCCTTGCCCTTATCTTTGCAGAGGGGTTTGCATGTAATGCTGAATGACTGCATGATGGCCAAGCTAAAGGGGGAAAAACAGGAAAGCCAGCCAGTATACAACATCTTTGTCTGTTCACAAGAATATGATGTTCTGAGCTGAAATACTCACCACCCACTCTCACATGTCACTAGCAAGACATCGTCTGCTGTACTGCTGGAGAAATACTGGTTCTGTTAACCAGAAATTACACTGTTTCTGAATCCGGGACAAAGAAGAGAACATCAATGATATCCTATTTGATCCCATGCTTTTTATTTTCACTCAATCAGTGTTGTATTTCAAAATGGTAAACACTGTATGGTATTTGTGCTTTATATTTCCCAGATAATATAGAACGGACTCTGAGTTTACACTTTTACATTATTATTTCCTTCTCTCAGAAGAGAGATATACTCGATACTGTACACGAGAGGAAGTTGTATTATAAGAACCAGCCTAAGATGTATCAGGAAGTGTGTATAAATTTCAATATTGCCTTGTAACAACCATGGATCTGTTAGTAATAGAAAATCTCTTAAAGCTGTAATATCTTTATTTATAAAATGGAGACAGTAATAGTCATCTGTTGGGTTTATTATGAGCACAAAATGATACTATTTCTGAAATTGCTTTGCACACTATAAAGAATATCATATTATTAAAATATTCCAGGAATGTACATTCCATCATTTTAGATGTTTTGTTAACTATTTCTGGATACTAAAGTACCATTTTGGGTACTAACTCAGAAGTGTACTGATGGATATTTTTGTGGTCTGCTTCCAGGGAATAGCATTCCCTTCACATGGGTATTATCCAGCTGCAAATAATGAAATGTGATATATAATCAAGCACTGCACATTCAACTTGTCATCTGGGAAACTGGAATCATCAGTCCCTGAGAAAATAATCAAAACTCGTACTTCCACAGTAAGATATTGAAATTCATTTCTTGGGTAAAAGATGCACGTGGGAGGAAAAAACGGTGTTCTCTTTTCTTTATTTTCAAGAATAAAAATGTAATTCCTGGGAGAACACCACGTAATGTGTAAGGAACAACACATCTGCTGGTTCTCTCCTTGAGAATGTTATCTGGCATGCAATTAGAAAATAAGAGTACAGTACATTCTAAAAAATTCACTTAAAAGTAAGTTCCACAATGACAATACAAATGTTCTCTTTGAAAGAAAGATACGTGACAAATTTGTAATCGAGAAGACTCTCTGCTAGATGAGGTACAGTTTTGGGTAGAAATGAAACTAACTGTAGGTTCACTGAATAATTAATGGTGAAGAATTGTCTTTCAGGAAGGCCTGGCAGCCACAGTTTTCTCCTTTCCTTTCTCTGCTGGTATCTGTCAGCTTTAGAACAAACCTCAAACCCCACTGACCCCTGAAATCTTTTAGCAAGATTAAAAAGATTACAACCCTGGGATAACAACCTCCCTCCCTCAGGAAGTCAGGGGGATATGATGCAGTCATTTATTGATTAGCTGACTTAAAAAGATACAATCAGTTACCTAGATTTGGAGTATAAAATAACTAGAAGCTGTAGTTCCCTCAGCTATAGTATAAGTGGGGCACACTTAGCATAAATTTAGTTACCACTTAAGTGGACCTACCTGGATAGGAGAAAACTAGCAGGACATAGTATCCCATAGAAACCCCTCATCCAGCGTACAAAGTGAGAATAGGGATCCCTAACCGGATAGTGTTGTATTTGGGAGCTAGGAAGAGAAAGAAGAAACCTCTGCTGATCTACATCTGATATATCGCCAATGAAATCTATTCTCCAAAACAGACACATGTCTGGCATCGTGCTGTCAGAGGAGCGCCTATGTTCAAAGGTGTTCACATATAGCGCTCCCCATCACATCAACAATAAAGAAGATTGTGCAGAACTAGACAGTGTTTCTGTTGTGCACACAGTTTTCATGAGTGGGATCAAACTCCATAGTATCAAATATCACAATAGCAACAACACAGCATATCTTGGAGCTAAATATCAGCTAAAATGTGTCCAGCCACGGCATTTCACATATCGCTGATAGGTAATTAGACAACCAGAATTTCCTTCAACTTACCATGAAGTGCCAAAATTCTTATAGTACCTCAAAAACATTCTTCTCAGCCTTCATTCTACAATGACCCCAAGGTATGAACAATAATAATATAGCACGTACATAATAACTAAATTATATACAAAAGTCCTGACAAAAAATAATAAAAATATATTGGTGTGCTTGTTGAACATTTTCTGGGGTGTAAATATGAAGCTGTGTGCTTCCAGAGATTTACAGTCCCTGCCATTCTGCCCTCGAAGGTCATATGGGTACTAGCACATAGTCCTTTCATATCTCGTATTTGCTAATACTAGAGATGAAAACAATTTTTTATTTAAAAAACTGACATTTTAGTGTGGTTAATAACCTAATTGCAATTATTATGTCTATATTATGAGTTGAAAATTGGCTCAATGGTAATTAATAAGAGCAATGAATACTATAGCATGACTATGACGATAGGTCCTTATTTAATACGTCATCCCACTTCCAGATTCCACACCCATATACTATTGCTAGAGTGATTTTTTTTGGTTTGATTTTAGGAAGAAGGACTTATATTTCAACTTCTTAATTTATTATTCCATGGAAACCTTAGAAATAGCAGAGTTTGTCTGACACTGCTGACAGGTAAGCAACCAGGTTGTGAGGGATGAAAAATACAATTTGGGAAGAGATGTTTCCTCAAAATAGTGATAATCTGAGTGACTAAGTGGCCAACCTAAATGACCAAGTAGAGCAAAACCTTTTGGGAAATTCACGTGCTATTTTGACAAGATAGAAATGAGAATAAAAAGCCGCAAAAATCCACTAAAAATTGGAATGTGGAATGTACAAAGCAAAAATGTAAGAAATTTGAAATTCATCAAAAACTAATTAGAATACATAAAAGTCAATATTTTGGCATTAGTGAGCTGAAATGGGCTAGACTTGCTTATTTTGAATTTTCAAGTCGGATGGTTTATTAGTGCCAGGAATGACAAATTGAACATGAACATTTCATTACAGTTCTATCAAAGAGAACATGTCAAGGTCTGTCCTGAAATAGAATGCTTCCAGTGATAGGATAATGTCCCTATGATTTCAATAAAGATGAGATAGTCACATTTATGTAACAGCCACTAGTGCCAAAGATGAAAACATGGAGGATTTTTAAATCAACTTATTAAGCCTGAAATTTATTTTTAAAATATAATCAAGGTGCACTGATAATTACTGGTGACTAAAATGTGAAAGTTGGAAATACAGGGTCTTGGTGATAGAAATCATACTAGAGTTCACATGAAAGAATTTTGCAAAATTGATGTATTAATTGAAAATTAATTTTCAACAACATAAAGAATATCATAATATTATGTAATTTAATATTACATATTAAACCCTGAAAAAATTTCAAACCAAAATCTTATATGCACCAAAATTGTCCCTCAAATACAAGAGAGATATAAAGATATTTTCAGAAAAGGAGAAGTTAACGAACTTTGAAAAAACTCTGTAAAAAAAATCAGTGTGGATTACAATTCAATGAAAGAAGATCAAAATCCTCACAACTTGACTAATAGGTAGTATCGTGATAAATGGAAAAGAGATTGACGTTGTCAAAGAGTTCACCATACTTGGATCCACAATCAATGCTCATGGAATAAGCAGTCAAGAGATCAAAAGACGAGTTGCATTGGGAAAATTGCCGCACGGGACCACTTTAGTGTACTGTAAAGTAAGGATGTTACTTTGAGGACTAAGGTGTGCCTGCCCCAAATCATGGTATTTTCAATTGTTTCATGTGCATGTGAGAGTTGGACATTAAATACGGATGGCAAAAGAAGAATCTATGTGTTTGAATTGTGATACTGTTGAAGAATTTTGAAATTTCCATGGACAAACAAATCTATTTTGGAAAAAGTAAGGCCTGAGGACTCCTGAGAGGCAAGGACATGTTGGACATGTTGCCAGGAAAGACCAGTCCTTGGAGAAGGACATCATGCTTGGTAAAACAGAGGGATAGCAAAAAAGAGGAAGGCTCTCAACAAGATGAATCGGTACAGTGACGACAACAATGGTTTCAAATATAGGAAAATTTGTGAGGATATCACAGGACCAGGCAGTGTTTTGTTCTGTTGTGCATAGGGTCATTATGGGTTGGGACCAACGCAATGCCACTTGACAATAAGAACCACACTCACGCCTGATAAAAACACTCAGCAAGCTAAGTATAGAAGGGAAATTTGTTAACACAATAAAGGTAATACATGCAAGAGCAAAATATTCACAACTGGACTGATAGACAACATTATGGTAAACAGAAAAAAGATTTAAGGTGTCAAGGATTTAATTTAACTGCTCCAGAGTCACCTCTTGTGAAAGCAGGAGTCAAGAAACTGATTTGCATTGGTCAATTCTATTGAACAAGACATCCTTAAAGTAATAAAGAGCAAAAATTTCACTTTGCGGACTAAAATGTTCCTGACCCATTCCACCATATTTTCAATTGCTTCATGTGAGTGTGAAAACTGGATAAGTAATGAGGAAGATAGAATTGTGGTATGTGTAAACAATGTTAAAAGAACCAATGAACTGCCCAAAGGACAAAGAAATCTACCGGTAGGCCAATAGGCAGAATGCTCCTTAGCAGTGAGGATGGTGAAACTTTCCCTCAGATATACATTGGTCATGTTATCAGGAGAGGTTGGTCCCTGGAGAAGGACAGCTTGGTAGAGAATCAAGAAGATCCTTGACAAGATTGATTGGCAAAGTAGCTGCAACAAGTTGCTTAAACATAACAACACTTATCAGGATGGTGCAGGACCAGCCACTATTTTGTTCTGCCCTGCCTAGGTAACCAATGTAATGGAACGCATCAATGACATACTTGTAATAAAATATTTCATAAAGTCCCTAAGAAGTGAAAAAGAAAATCAAAATTTATAATCTCACTCTTACACTCAGTTGTGTGTATTTCTCTTTCCCTTCCTTTTATATACACACTTGGTCCTCTATACTTTAACTTTTCTCCATGTTTGTTCATTTGTTTACTGAGTAAGTATAAGCAAAAAGGATTTCCTTTTTTTATGGATCCAGAATCTACGCCCATGGTAGCAACTGTCAAGAAATTCAATGAATATTGCATTGAAATCTGCTGCAAAAGACCTCTTTAAAGTGTTACAAACCAAAGCTTTTACTTTGAGGAAGCAATGGTACCTGATCAAAGACATGGTATTATCAGTCACTTCATACGTGTAGGAAACCTTGACAACACAAAGGGCAAAGAACAATTATTGTCTTTGAATTGTGGTATTGATGAAGAATACTGAACATGCTTTTAAGATCAAATCTGTCTTAAAAGAAGCACAGCCAGGATGTTTACACATGTTCCCCTTCTCAGTCCCTGGAGAAAGACCCCATACCTGACAGGTAGAGAGAGTCAGCAAAGAAAGGGCAGGTCTTCAAGGAGATGTGTTGACACAGTGATTACAATAAGGGCGCTCACTGTTTGTTGTACACATGGTTGTTATATGTCAGGAGTGACCCTGAAGATACCCAGAACTTACAGCAAGATACTTAAAACTGATGGCAAAGCATGCAAACAACAAATTCCAACAGTCATTTAGAATCGAAGACAGCATTCATAATTAAAATATTCGTTTAGTCATTAAGAGTCCCAAGCTTTAGACTTTCGGTCTTTACCTGAAGGAAGCAATAACCATCAGCTGACAGCAGTCGAATCCCTACAGTGAAAGCGACGGCAGAGTATCCAGATCTTTTCTCACGGCTCTTAAAGCAGCGGTTCTCAACCTGTGGGTCACGACCCCTTGTGGGGATGGGGGTCGAATGGCACAGGGGTCGCCCGATTCATAAGAGTAGCAAAATTACAGTTATGAAAGTACAGTTATTACAGCAACGAAAATAATTTTAAAAAAACACTTATTGGGAGCTCTTACATCTCTTATCACCATCCATACATTCCTCCAAGTGTCAAGCACATTTGCACATATGCCGCCATCATCATTTTCAAAGCATTCTCTTACCGCTTGAGCTCCTGATATCAGCTCCCCATTTCTTCCCCCTCCCTCCCCCGCACTCCCTCACGAACCCTTGATAAGTTATAGATTAATTTTTCCATATCTTACGTCGTCCTCTATCGTCCCTCACCCACTTTCCCGTTATTCGTCCCCGTGTGAGGGGGTTCTAGGTTGATCCTTGTGATCGATTCTCCCTTCCTCCCCACCACCCTCCCCTAATCCTCCTGGTATCTCTACTCTCCTTGTTGGCCCTGAGGGGTTTATCTATCCTGGATTAGTGTGCCATGCTCTGGTCTAATCCAATTTGTAAGGTAGAATTTGAGGTCATGATAGTGGGGGGAAGGAAGCACCAAAGAACTAGAAGAAAGTTGTGTGTTTCATTGGTGCTATACTGCACCCTGACTGGTTCATCTCTTCCCTGTGACCCCTCTGTGAGGGGATGTCCAATTGTCTACAGATGGGCATTGGGTCTACACTCCATGCCCCCCCTACCCCATTCACCTTGGGTACGGTTTTATTCTGGGTCTTAGATGCCTGAGTAATGAAAATAATTTTGTAGTTGGGGGGTCACCACAAAATGAGGAACTATATTAACGGGTTGCAGCATTAGGAAGGTTGAGAACCACTGTCTTCAAGATTGAGTAGGGATATAGGGTCTATGTGTAAATTTGCACTTTGGCTCCACAGGACAAAGACCAGTGCAAGGTGAGAGAATCGTATGGCATCTTTTCCCCAAAGTTAGAGAGCCACTGAATGAAACATCCTCTCTCAACGGTTTAAGATTAGGGAGATTGTGTCGTTATAATGCTACGTTTTTTGAAGCCACATCATGACAGGTCAAAGTGCATTTAAAGGGTGCTTACATCCCTTTCATACTTAACAAGTTTTTAATCTCTAAATTCAGGAATTATCCTAATGACTTTATTGTATGACTTATAGGTATAAAAAGACGTAGCTTATATTAGAGAACCTCACAAATGTTAACAGATATATCTATTTCATTGATAATGTTATGAATATTTATGTATATGTACAGAGGGCCTTCAAAACAGTTGTGAGAAAGTTTCCATTATCTTTAACTCCATTTTTTCCATGAACATTTTAAGTCTCCTTGTGTTTTAAAAGCATAGTAATATTTAGATCCTATAAGGTTTGAGATAATTACAGACAACATTCAACACACTGAGGCCAAATGTGAGTCAAAGTTGGTAGCATTGTGGGGAAGAGAGAAACTTAGCAAACTTAGTAAATACTCACTAAGATGCCTGAGAATTAGAATCTGGAAGGTTAGCATCTCATCTTACCATAGGTAAGCAAGGGGCTTCCAGCAATATGAAAAGCAAGTTCTATGAAGCAAGCCATTTTTTAAAACTAAAGATGGAGGGGTTATTTAACCATTCCTTCTTGTCAGAGTATGAGACTTCAGGCAAACTTAAGATCGCTCTCGGTAAACAAACGCTTGGAACTATCGATCCCTGGGTGTTATATTATTTTGCTGTTCTAACTTCAGTTCAGGGCTCAGGAGAATGTGTTCGTTTTCCAACTTTTCCCTATTGTCATCGAGTTGATGGTGTTCTTTCTAACTCTATTCCTCTGAGCAAAAACATTCTACAAGTTCTTTAAAGTTGTAAACGAAATGCTTTTTAATTCCTCACTTCATAGATTCCTTTGGCTTTAACCACTCATTTGAAATTATCAATACCGTCATTAGACAATCTTTTTTCTCCGACATGCCTGTCTCATAGTTAACAACAGCAAACCCTAATATTTAGTTATTTACTTACGTATCTATCTATCTATCTATCTATCTATCTATCTATCTATCTATCTATCTATCTATCTATCAATCATCTATCTATTTATCATCTGTCTATATAAGGTAAAAATGCTGTTATTAGATACCCGCAGCATATTACCCTGGCTCCCAGCCATGGTACATGCTACAATCTGGGCCAATAGAAAGACCTGGGCAAGTAGACTTTAATCCAAAAGTTGGGCACATGCATTAGCACTTATGATTTTAATGTTCCTAAAGGCAGGACATCACACCCTGAAATAATTCCATTTGCTGTGCATGTCTGCTCATCCCCCCAACCTCGGAACTCTGATTCCTTCCCCTAGGGCTGTTCTCAGAAGGAAGGCAGCAAGGAATGTTTGCAGCGCTGTGTTCACCACTCATGATAGTGGCTCATCACTGAACCTCCTCCTAATTTTTAGATCGTATTTTAATGTCCTAAGATAAACAAACCACTTCTATGGTGAGGGGGTTACATGCAGGAGATGCTAACCTCATGATCGGTAGGTCAAACCTACCGATTGTTCAAATGGACAGCCTCATCAGCCCACGGGGTAGTTCTACCCTGGCATTAGGGTCACTAGGAGTCTAAATCAACTCAATGGGCATGAATATGTTTTTGTGGTGTTGTTTTTGTCTTGTTTAGGGTAATGGGGGATTATCTTTTGGAGAAGTCAGTATTCTTTATTTCCATTCCCCAGGGAACTTCTGAGAGTGGTGGGTGATATTTTGTTTTTATTTTTATGTTTATTTTTAGTAGTTGTATTGACCTATATCATACCCTTCACTAATTCAGTCATATTTAAAAGAGTTGTACAAGCATCACTATAATCAACTCTAGAGCATTTTCTTCCTTCTTGTATGCATTGTCATAAGTTCCCCATTTCTCTCCAGCCTCCCTCCAAGCTCCCAAATCCCAAATAAGATTTTAATACAGTTACTGGCTCTA
The DNA here is from genome assembly GCF_000313985.2 of Echinops telfairi. NCBI lineage: Eukaryota > Metazoa > Chordata > Mammalia > Afrosoricida > Tenrecidae > Echinops > Echinops telfairi. The sequence goes on along the minus strand of NW_022111301.1, from coordinate 3,343,069 downwards.
TAGATTTACCAATCTGGTTTTCAAATACTGGAAAGCACACATGAAAACAAATAAAGAAACGGAAAAACAAACACCAGTAACAAAATAAACCACAATGCAACCTCAATAAAAATATCAATTAAAAACCAGAAAAAATTTAAAATGGATCAAAAGGGAGCTTAAATAACAATATGTTAGATTTTAACCTAACTGGTTCTGCAACAATTCAATTTCCATTGCACTCTAGGGCCTAGCAAGGCTATTCACATCTCTGGCCAAAGGGGATTCACCAGAGGCTTAAGCCGCATGTATTTCCCCTTCACATTTAAAACTTTTATTTTATATGAGAGAACTTTAAAATGTGTTAAAAGGTAGATTAAATAATACAGTATTTAATTTTAACCATAATCAATTTGACAGGGCTTTATGTCTGATAGCAAGGCTAGTCACATCCCTCCACCATTGTCAGAAGTGATTCACCATGGCCTATAATCCATATAGAGACCCTACAAAGAGATTTCAGCTTTTACAGACATTCATAGACTTCTTCAAGCTAGAGGGTCACCATTAAATCTCTCATATCTTCCTCTCCTTTGGATTTGGATGTTACCACTTAGTGTACCACACAGTGTATGTTTTCTCTGTATACTTAGATGACCCCTCACTTAGGTAATTGCTGGTTTTAAAACAAGCCTTTAAGACACTAGACCCGCTTCCTTCTGATCTCCAGGCACCATGTACTTTGTTTGCCATGCTGTGCTACAGCCCTCAGAGCCTCAGTGACCGCTTCATGAGAGTGAGCATTGAGCAGGGCTGCATCATAAGAACAAGCTGTTCTTGAATTGGATCTAGAATTAAGTGTGAGTCCCAAATCCATTCATGTATGCCTCTGGTTCATGTTAGAGAGCTCATCATCATTTTATGATAGAAGACATTATAAATCATCCTCCTGGACCATAAGGTAATTCTAATGTTTGTGTCATTAATATTTTTCATTCAGTCAAGATTAAATATTAGGATATCTTTTTATTAGCTTTGTTGTATTTTTATACCTTATATGATTGTCATGTGGAGTTGCAAAAAGCTTTATTATGAAAAATGGGAAGTCCTCAGGTCCTGATTGGAGATTGTTAACACAGGGAAGCTGGAAGTTCAGCATTCTATATTGCTGGTTCGCAGGAATATTACATTTCCCTGATTAGTCCTAAATTGGTAGCAGTGGGGATAAAAATTAACTGGTGTTGTTTTTAAGTTTCTTGCCATTCAAGGTTGATTGCTGTAGTTTTTGGGTTTCCTTCCTGGATTGGTTGCTGCATATTATGGGTTGAGACTCTATATAGAATGCAAACATGACTATTAACAATTTGTTTATTATGCCTCTCAGCTAGAAACCCCAATCATAAGCCTCAGTAAGGATATTCATTTTATCTTTTATGCCTACCTCTTCTTAAAAAATTCTTGTGTGGACATATAACAGATGAGTAGCTAAATATTAGACAAAAATCATTAATAAATTATATATACTGCACATGACATAGCTAGCATTGAAATATCCAATATTCAACAATATCTACAGCACAGTAAGTGGAAAGTATCATTCTATCAATTTCTAGTCCAAAAGCAGCAGTAAGAAAGTGAAGGAAATTATTGAATTTGTTTTAAATTTCTTAATATACTCTCAGATATTGTCAAACACAGCTCGATAAAGGAAAAATAAATGAGAACAAAGAGCATTTGGGGAGTCAGTTAACCATACTTGGAGCGCATTAGCATTTCATTCAGCTGAAAGGCAGTATGAGGTCAGGCTTTTAATTAATGAGTGCAAACAGTTAAAAATAAATAAGAGAGAAAGCTAGAGGAGCAGACAGAATAGTGAGAGAAGCATATTTCACTTAATTTCTATCTGAATCAAGCTCATTTTCTTACTTGTTTATACAGTTGAAAGTAGTTTTTGTTACCTTTTATACAGGCTCCCAGAGTGCCATTTCCTTTCTTGCTCAAAATGTAATATTGAAATTGACTGGGGAAAAAAAATAAACTGGCTTTATTGTCCCCACGGTCCTGTGATAACTCAAATGGAGGTAGAAAGAAGACAATAGTCGTTTCCAGAAGGAGCTATATATTTAATTAAATGATATCAATGTTCTTGTCAATTATAAATATTTATTTGCTCTATTACGTCCTTTTAAACCATTCTTGTTGCTTTAATATATATTCTCAGTAATTATTAGTACTTCTTTTCGTTTAAGCATGCTTTCTTTCTTGACCTGGGAATGAGCAACACAGCTAATGTGTGCAAGAAAGTAAGAGCGGTAGTCTATCCTGGTCTTAATGTTATCTCCCCACCATGTTTATTGATGAACGTTCATTTTTCTTTCTGTTGTTGGTCTCTCGTTTTTATTTTTAGATCTATCAGGCAAAATGTCCTTTGCCAATATATAGCACATATGATTTAGATCCCTCTAACTTCAAAATGTCTACATTGTTGAACATCAGGGGTTTTGTTTGTTTGTTTGTTTTAGTATCCAGAAGACTATGAGAAATTAAAAACAGTACAGCTCTAAAGGGGAAAAAAAATACAACTAGAAAAATCTAACCACTATAAATGTTTTCGGGTGAAATTTGGAATAAGCCCAAGATAACTATGAGTTTTAGTTTTAAAGATACAGTTTTAGGGTTAGGGTAAAAAAAAGAGAAATTTTTTAAAAAGACACATTTTATTGGTTTTTATAAAAATGCCAAGTTATCAGGAGAGACCAGTTCTTGGAAAATGACGTCATGCTTGCCAAAATAGATGGCCTTTGGAAAAGAAAAACACCCTCGGTGAGACAGATAGATGCTTGGCTTCAACAAAGGGCTCAAGCATAATAAGAATTCGGAGAATGTGGCAGGACCTGACCATGTTTTCTTCTGCTGTACATAAGGCTTCTATGAATCAGAACTGATTTGAAAGCAATCAACAGCAACAACTTACAAAAGCCTATAAATTACATGATTTAGAACAAAACTAATAAATCTAAATTTTAAGTACACAATTCTCCTAATAGTCATGCCCAAATATTTGCAATGGGTTTTGATTTTGTTAAATTTTCACAGTTAACTTATCCTACCCTTATGTATGTTTAATTGTCACTGTTTCTTCTGTACGACATTAATTTACAATTTCTGAAGGATCGTTCCTCTTAGCATATACTGCTTCCAAAATTTCAACATTTCCCAAAGCATCTTGTTTCATAGTTTTGCTTTGTTTTCATTTTTTCACTCCAACTCGTATTGCTTTCATGGCTCCCAGAACTCCAATGTTATGTAAAATTTTCTTTATGTATTTTACCCTTAATTAGTTTTTAACTTTTATATATATGCCCTGTTTCCCTGAAAATAAGACAGTGTCTTATATTAATTTTTGCTCCCAAAGATGCGCTAGGTCTTATTTTCAGGGGATGTCCTATTTTCCATGAAGAATACGGTACACATGTATTGCTTATTGTTTTATTAAAGGAGACTTCGTACTTCCTGTCGGCTGCGGCCAACAGTGAGCTGCGTGGCTGCGCCTTCCACTACAGTGCAGAGTTATGGTACCTTCAAGAGGCAATATTTTCGGGGAGGTCTTAGTTTCAGGAGGATGCCTTATATTTCAATGAGAGGCAAAACTGTAAGTAGGTCTTATTTTCAGGGATGTCTTACTTTAGGGGAAACAGGGTCTGTATATATATATATGTGTGTGTGTATACATATATATTCATACAAATATATAGTCATGATTTGCTTTTCTTTTAAACATATTAAAGATAAGAGCTTGAAATAATCTAATGTCTGTAGGACATATTTATTCAATATAAATAAAATACATTATTTTATTGAGAAATGGCCACATGATAATGTATTTTGTGTCTTTGGGTTCTTTAATTATTTTTCTCAGCTACATTCCTATTATCTTTCCAACTAGAGATTTACTAAGGTTCAACTTTTTATTTCCTGGCCACCTCTGTACTTGCATCTAATGAATTCATATGTTCTTGATTTACTTCACCAAAATTTGGATAAAGTTAATTTCAATATATTTATTTTTTAAATACATATTCAGTAGTTTTTACGTTCTAGGCAATCAGCTGGGCCTAGAGAATATAAATGCAATTAAGACATAACTTCTCCTTTTGAATTTCCATAGTCTCGAGACAGATTATGAATATACATATGCATACTGTTGTAAGATGATTGACATCAGAGCTTCTGAAGTAGTATGTGAGGCAGGGGAGGAGATGATGCCCTCTTCCTGCCAGGGTCCTGGTCTCCCCACATTGACTATCTATCCGAAGACTGTTCTTTCATCTGCAGCGCAGAAGTTGGTATCTCTTAAAGCTGGTGTACAATTGAATCTGGATTTGTCTTTCCCACTGCCCCAAGTTTGTTTTCTGTGACTCTTTGTCGCTTTCTCTCTCTGTCAACCAGGGCGTTTCTAACACTTAGTGATCTTCTAGGGTTTCTAAGGCTGGGGATGGGTTTGAACTGTGAATCTCCCCCCCCACCCCACCCCCCCCCCCCGCAATTTTCAAAATATAACATTTTATTGCTTAGATGGTTTGATACACAAGAGCTTTTAATTTTGAATTTGAAAGTCCTACTCAACACAAAGAAGAATGAAAGTACCCAAATAAAACTTGTGATCCTCTGCTCCTGTGGCATAAACCAACACGCAGCAGCAGTTTTTAAGTTCCCTTTAGAAAAATATGAATCCTACACCCTTACTATTGTTTCTTGTTTAATGCATGGCCTGGAATCACGAGGATTATCTCCCTTGTTGAAGAATGGGAGGAGAGAGGCCTGTGGAGAGTCAGGAGAGAGGACAAAGCTTTCTGAAACGGGTAGCTTCACCAGAGAGCTCTGGAAAACAGTCATTCAGGGGGCGTGTGGCTTTCACAGTCACATGTTAACGTAGTGATTGAATCTCAGCATTATGTTCATTGATCAATGAGAAAAACAAACAGAAAACTTGCACCTCAAAAAATTTTTCAGAAGATCCATATATATATATATATTTTTTTTTTCTTTGTAAAAGCCACGAGATGGAAAAAGAGACTTAAACAAATGTCTAAGAACAAATTAGCTGAACTTGCAAACTAAGCTATGATTCACCTGTTGTTTAAACAAATCACTGATTTCACAGCGGGGCCAGGGCAGGGGAAACAACAAACAAATAATACATTTCCCAACCTCACTACTAAAATGTGACAAGACACTATGGAGTATGAGGGTAAAGAGACTAAATGAAGCTTTTTTTTTTTTTTTTGGAATGATCATTTTATTTATTTATTTTTTTTAACATTTTATTAGGTGCTCATACAACTGTTATCCCACTCCATACACACATCAATTGTGTAAAGCGCATTTGTACATCGTTTCTCAAAACATTTTCTCTCCATTTAAACCCCTGACATTAGGTCCTCATTTTTCCCCCTCCCTCCCCGCTCCCCCCTCCCGCATGAGCCCTTGATAGTTTATAAATGGGTATTTTGTCATTTCTTGCCCTGTTCGACGTCTCCCTTCAACCACTTTCCGGTTGTCTGTCCCCCAGGGAGGAGGTCACACACAGTTCCATGTAATCGGTTTCCTCTTTCCTACCCCTTCTCCCTTTACCCTCCCTGTTTTGCCACTCACACCACTGGTCCTATAGGGCTCATCCGTCCTGGATTCCCTGTATTTTCAGTTCCTATCTGTACCAGTGTACATCCTCTGGTCTAGCCAGACTTGCAAGATCGAATTCGAGTCATGGTAGTGGGAGTGGGGAGGAAACATTTAGGAACTAGAGGAAAGTTGTATTTCTCATCATTCTTACATCACTTAAATCAAAAGTGATCGTCGCGAGCTGCAGTCTGGGGATGTTGCCGGGGCTAGATGACTGCGACATGGCACCGCCACCAAGATTTTAGGCATGGCTTCTCTCCCACAGGATTGCAGGTTTTAGTGTGGGGAGTTGCAAAAGAACAACAAAAACCCAAGAAATCCCAAATAACAACAATTCATATTAACAGTAATAATAATTTTTTTAAAAACCCCAAACCAAGAGCTATGTGAACTGGTTTTCACAAGTAGTCTACACTTGGTGAGTTAGGCAAGGCAAGGGTCATTGGTTATGATTTGCATTCCTCTAGATTCAATAGAACCTCATTTGAAAAACTGGTTCATACAGTCAGAAATCATAGATACCTTGACCTCCTTCCTGCCTTTCATGTGCAGCACTAGCACGTCTCATGCTCGAGCTGGGAAGGGAAGTGGGGTTGGAGCTGCCTCCCCCAGGCTGAGGCGAGGGTTCAAGTGGCAGACAGCATAGGCTGTTTTCGACCTGGTCTCCCAGAGCTCTAGGGGAGGGTGAGCTGTGAATCTATGGTTAGCAGTCAAACAAATTGACCACACTACCATCACGAACCATGATATTTGTTATAGATAAGAAAATGCCTCAATTCTCTCTTTGACAGTATGTATATATTATCTTCATATTTTACAATGAGGCCTTTATTTATACTTTAAATTTAAGCAAATAAAAATTCTATTAAAAGCTATTAATCAATATTTTTGGGTAGATTAATAATGTCTTTATCTTAAATTTTATTAATATCAGAAATATCTTTTATTTCATTTGCTCTCCTCAAAAGTGCCATACTTGTATTACAGAAAACTAACCCTAGTTGGCCCTCTCTGTTTATAAATATATAGAACAGATGCTAGAGTTCCACCCCCTCATGCAATGAGATTTGAAGATTTCATTTTCCTTTAGAAAGTTACAAGTAAAACTTTTCTTTACAAAGATAGTTTTTTATATAAAGGTTGAACAAATTCCTTTAGTACTTTAAAAATTAATCTAGAGAATTCAATTTCTTTTCCCTCTTAATGTCTTAAGTCCCACTCATCTCTTTCATTTTTACAGGACAAGAACAGCCGTTTTCCTTAAATTGCTAAGTTCTATCTAGTTCGATGTATTTTCTACCTTAAGCTTTCCTTGAGCATTCTATGATTACCAAGTTAGAGGTGGAAAAGAGTAAAAAAGAGACTTTTACTTCTCAGCTGGATGGAAACAATAAGTAATTGATCACTGGCTTCTTGTGGCCCTCTTACAAAGAGGTACAAATATCAAGTGTCTATTATGATCCAACTCAACACCTTGCAAAGATCACCAGATCCAACTTAAATAAAATGTTATACCCTTACCATGCTCCATCATATCTAGGATTCACAGTTCTCTTCAATTCCATATAAAGAATTCAACAAAATGGATGAACAGTCAGGCACACCTGCCGGCGTTGTTTCTGTCTGTTTGTGGGGGTGAGAGTAGCTTGCTCGTCTTTGTTTTTAAGGCTGCATTGCATACCTGATAATATTCTGAGACGGATATTGGAGAGTAGAATGTATGGCTAATTGGAGGTTCCTTCTTATTTTAATCTTAACAAGCTGAGTTTAAATATTCAATATATGTTCAAGATCATCATGCTGCAGTCAGTAAAGCTAATACAATTTAGGATGTGATAAAAAAAAAGAAACGTTGAAGCCAAATAGGTCATAAAAGTTAGAATAATGTTAAGTACAATGCAATCTCTCGTGTGTGTAGTGGGTTAATAAAGGATGGCATTTTGGGGTGGGTGGGTGGGTTGTTGTTGTTGTTCTTTAGGTCATGTGTCCTAGTATGTAACTATATCTGGAGTTATGCAATAATTTTAAATATCTGTTTCCAATTATCTTTTGAGGCTTAAAGCAGCTTGCAGTGCATTTGTCGCAGCCCGTTAATCACCAAAAACCATCACAGTTCCACAGCACAGCATGCACACATAAACGAGAGTTCTTGAATGAATAAAATAATCTGAAGAATTTGATCATACAGTGAGTATACTTACATTTTGCTCTATCAGAAAACATCAGATATATAAAGGAATTTATCTTGGCAGAAGGATGGGGGTAGTGGTGGAGGATCTATGGAAGTCTGTAAATCTTTGAAACTAACTCATGTTAGAGATGGGATGAACTTGTTTAGTCTCTTCCAGTGGGAAAACAGATAAAAATCTAGACATTCTGCGGAGATAGACTCTACATAAATATGAAGAAGAGCTTTCTACTAAGTGTAAGAGATCCGAATAAGTGATGTATCGAGATCTTTAATACAGAGGTTTAATCAGAGAGAGAGCACCTTTCCAGAAAATGCAGAATTTTTCCAGGATGGGCTAACAAATAATTCTTAGGTGATACAGAACACTATTATTTTATGATCAGTTGATGTCAAACAAAGAATAAACTGAAGTTATTAAAATTCACTAAAATTATAAATTCATTTAATGACCAACTTACATATTCAATAAAACGATTCTATCGTAGGCTACATACTAAATTCTAAACTATTTTTACTATTAATTTAAAGTAATTATTGAAAAAGGCTTCAAAGCAGTAAAAATCAGCAACTCTACCTGTAATTATATGTTCAATTAAAGTAAGTGATCTCACCTTAAAAATATCAGAATTCACCATGAATTGCGAATCTGTGAACCTCCTATCAATTTTCTCTCTGGATTTTCAGAGCAGGGCCATGAACTTTATCCACATTTGCTCCCACAATGATGCCCTGCTCAATATATTTGCTAATTGCTTCTCTTCATCAATACATTTCTTCATCCATTTATGTCATTGATCCTTGCGGTTGAAATGTTTTTAAATGTTTGACAATCATGCCTGTGCACAAAAATCTACCGAGGAAGTTACACAGCCCTTGTGATATTTCTTATCTGTCTTTCGGAAACTCATACATCCAGGATTTATTTTGGTCCCTTCTGCCACACAGATAGATCTTTATTTCAGATGTAATATCCTCATTTCAGAGGAATGATGGCACAGTTTGTCTTTAATATTCCAATTTAATGGAATTTTCATTGCCAGAATGCAAATATGAGTTTCGGTAGCCGTGGTAGTGATTGTGAAGAAATGGATTTATTACTGTAAGCCAAATATATTGACATCTTTTGACTTGGGTAAAGCTACAAGAAAAATGTATCCCTTTTCATTGAATTCAAACATATCATGTGACGTAATTTGACCAATAAGGAAGCCTAAGTGACGTTTGTCGGTTCTCACCAGCAACGTGAGAAAAACAGTATCTGGCTACTATGTCTCTCTATCACAAAAGAAGCAATTGTTCAAGACAGAAAAGTGCATATTGTGAAGACACGAGGTAGGAGCGAAACAGTCTCCCTGAGTTCCTACAGAGACCAGTATTGAAATTTAACCTTGGTGGGGAGCCCTTGTGATTTGAGTATTGATTGTTAACACAGCATAGCCAATCTCTACTAATTTGATTCAGAGGTGTAGGACTTGAGTGTTCTATCCCCAAAGTATTACAATAACTATAAACAAATACTATACATTTAAGACAACATGTAAAAGCAAAAATGGACAGAAGGAAGTTTTATCTAGGTAGGACTACCCAGGGAGTACTGGGATAGTCAGAAGGAATTGAACTTTAGTTGCGTGAGACATAATTTTCAAAAGGCTTAAAGTAACAGGTGTAATTACCTTGACTTGGAAGCTGGTTTGTGTGTGTGTGTGTGTGTGTGTGTGTGTGTGTGTGTGCGCGCGCGCGCACGCGCGCGCTGGCACTAAGTTTTGCTGTTGAACCACAGAATAAGTTTGGAGGAGAAAAGTAGAACATTTTGCTATAGATAATGATGTTAGGATGAGGCTGTTTGGCTTCCGAAACAGGGAGGAAGTGGCAACTTTTAAGGACAGGAACAAGAAGAAATAACAGGATTTTGAAATGTGTTTGGTGAACAGCCTGAATGTGGGAGAAAGAAAAAAGAGTAAGGTTTGTCAGTGGTGCCAAGGTAAAGTGATTAAAACATGAGCATGCCACTGCGTGGAGATAGATGGGGAAAACCAGCAGCAGAAAAAGGGGGACAGACAGAGAGCTGAACACGCGAGGAGAGAGCACAGTATGTACATAACGTTTGCTTGTGTGCAAGCAACTTTCCATAATCACTTAGTAGTTGCAGTAAACAGCAAGTAGCCCAGAGTGGGGTTTTCTCCCTTCCTTTGCAAATGGAAAAAGAAAAGGTACTAATTTGTGTTATTCTAAAAGTATGCATTTATTTAGTTTTGCAGACACATTAGGATGACAACTTAAATAATTTCATGTACAAATAGAGCAATCAGTTTGTGGATTTTCCCACTGCCCTCGACAGACTCTGACCCTAGAGACCCCATAGGACCGAGGAGAAATGCTTCATAGAATTTCCAAGATTGTGAAGGTTTGAGGAGGCGGAGTCTGACTCATCTTTCTCCTAGGGAGTAGTGTTGTGCTGGACCCACTGATCATGAGATTAAGCCCATTTAATCAACTGCACCATCAGAGTTCCTTCGTTTTTAATAAGTGGAGAGCTCAAGAAATTATCACTATTCATCATCTTAAGAGCCATCTATTCAAAAACATTAGCAATAATGACATAATTGAAGGTCTAGGTTCATATTCAATCTACATCTCTCTACAGAGTATCTCATGTGACTATGTGAGTATGATATCATATGAATATGATAGTCTACATTTTTATTTGAAAGTAAACAAGGATTCTGCCTTAACAAAGAGAATAATAGCTGGGGTGGGGGGTGCGGCAAGCAGGGACGAATGGTGGGGCAAAGATATATATCTACTCAGGAAGAAAAAGAAGATAAAACTTAGAATACCTTTTAAAGCTTATGTCAGAAATCATTAAAGAAAGAGACATGACTATCAAGGATCATGTAAACTTTTTCTTAAGTGAAACATTATATTCAGACATTTTGGACACTAGTCAGAACTACAATGATATTGGGAAAAGAGACAACTCACGTATTATAGCAATGCCATTCCTCCCTTTCTTACTTAGGAAATTGGGGCACATTTTGAATTTTTTTAATAGAAAAAATGCTTTCTTTTAGCCACCTGTGAGACATAGTTTATGAGTCGGAAACACTTATGGCAATGAGTGGTGATTAGCATGAGCAAGAGTACATCATCCGGGCTTTTTCTAAGAACACAAATAACATCTTGTCACTCTTCATGATAGATGGTATGAGAGTGGAGAATGGGGCATCTATTGTTTTCAGTTTAAATTCCTGATAAATATGTAAAATGAAAAGGTAAACTGACTAGCATGTTTAACAAACAAACACATGTTCAATCTATGTTGTAACTGTGCTTGAAATGAAGCCAGTAATACAAAAATTATGCATTTGGTAAGAATGAAAGAAGGTAGTTCTTACAGAAGTGTAAGTGTTTGGACACATCTCAGATCACACTCTAAAATGAATAATCCCTTTGGCCCTTCATGATCACACATGTTGGTGTGCTGCTTCCATGTGGGCTTTGTTGCTTCTGGGCTAGATGGCCGCT